>NC_069501.1:1188895098-1189196884 GCF_027579735.1 Bombina bombina | reverse complement strand
GCATGCATAGTTGCAGCGGTCTGAAATGTAGACGTGCAAACGGTACTATGTCCCTTGCCGCTACCATTAAACCGATTTCATTCATGTACTGAGCCACCGAAGGGCGCGGATGGGATGAAAAACACGGCAGAAATTTAGAAACTTTGACAACCTGGACTCCGTCAGGTAAATTTTTATTTCTACAGAATCTATCAGAGTCCCTAGGAGGGAAACCCTTGAGATTGGGGATAGAGAACTCTTTCCTTGTTCACTTTCCACCCATGTGATCTCAGAAATGCCAGTACTACGTCCGTATGAGACTTGGCAATTTGGATGTTTGACGCCTGTATCAGGATGTCGTCTAAATAAGGGGCCACTTCTATGCCCCGCGGCCTAAGGACCGCCAAAGCGACCCCAGAACCTCCATAAAGATTCTTGGGGCTGTAGATATCCCAAAGGAAAGAGCTACAAACTGGTAATGCCTGTCTAGAAAGGCAAACCTGAAAAACGATGGTGATCTTTATGCATCACAATGTGAGGATAAGCATCCTTCAAATCCATTGTAGTCCTCTATTGACTCTCCTGGATCATAGTTAAGATGGTACGAATAGTTTCCATCTTAAATGACGGAATTCTGAGGAATTTGTTTAAGATCTTTAGATCCAAAATAGGTCTGAAGGTTCCCTCTCCTTGGGAACCACAAACAGATTTGAGTAAAAACTCTGTCCCTGTTCCTCTCTTGGAACTGGATGGATCTCGTACACAATGTAAGAATGCCTCCTTCTTTATCTGGTTTGCAGATAATTGTGAAAGGCGAAATCTCCCCTTTTTTGGGGGGGGAATCTTTGAAATCCAGAAGATATCTCTGGGATATAAATTCCAATGCCTAGGGATCCTGGGCATCTCTTGCCCATACCTGGGCGAAGAATGAAAGTTTGCCCCCTATAGGATCCTTTACCGGATAGGGGTCCGTTCCTTAATGCTGCCTTAGAGGCAGCAGCAGGCTCCTTGGCCTGCTTATCTTTGTTCCAGGTCCGATTGTCTCCAGACCGCCTTGGACTGAGCAAAAATTCCCTCTTGTTTTGCCTTAGAGGAAGTGGATGCCACACCTGCCCTGAAGTTTTAAAAGGCACGAAAATTAGACCTTTTTTTTTTGGCCCTTGATTTGGACCTATCCTGAGGAAGGGCATGACCTTTTCCTCCAGTGATATAAGCAATAATCTCCTTCAAACCAGGCCCGAATAGGGTCTGCCCCTTGAAGGGAAGTTAAGTAGCTTATTTATTAAAGTCACGACAGCTGACCATGATATAAGCCATAGCGCTCTGCGCGCCAGTATAGTAAAAAACAGAATTCGTAGCCGTTAGTCTAGTCAAATGAACAAAGGCATCAGAAAACAAAGGAATTGGCTAGCATAAGCTTGTCAAATATATTCATCCAATGGAGTCGCTAACTGTAAAGCCTCATCAAGAGACTCAACCCAGAACGCCGCAGCAGCAGTGACAGAAGCAATGTATGCAAGGGGCTGCAGGATAAAACCCTGTTGAATAAACATTTTTTATCCATTGGATCTAAAAAGCACAACTGTCCTCGCCAGAGGTAGTGGTACGCTTAGCTAGAGTAGAAACTCTTCTCTCCACCTTAGGAACTGTCTGCCAGAAGTCCCGTGTGGTGGTAACTATTAGAAAACATTCTTCTAAAAAATAGGAGGGGAAGAGAACGGCACACCTGGTCTATCCCATTCCTTATTAAAAAGGAATGGGGTCCAGCAGGAGAAGCTAGTTCTCTCCTGTCTGTCGCTTTTTTAACTGCTTGCCTAGTTAATAATAGAATTTGAATATACCTATATATTTGTTGAAACCTGGTGCCTACTATTTACCTTTAAAAAAATCATAACAACTTAAAAGTAAAATAGCCCTTGGATTGTAAGGGCTTAGCTTATCTTGCACAATAATATTGTGGGCATCAGGCTAAATACATAGAGCATTGCCGACTATATCTATTTAATGTAACTAGGTTTAAGTGTTTTTAACTCTTTCAGGCTACTTCTGTGTGAATGTTTGTTCCTAGTCGTAACAATAAAGTATTAAAGTATGAATGTAATGGAACATTTTAAACAAATAGAGTAATCCTCATATTTCATATGATTATTTGGAGTTAAAGAAATAATTTTCTTTGTGGTATTCTTTTCTAATAATCCTAAGTGTATCTCCTTGTACAATTAGTATTTCTAGTTGTTTAGTTCTACCCTCTAAGAATCCACATTAGATGTGAACCATAATTATTACAAGTGATTACTGAGTATTGGTATATTATATACCATATTTGATTTACACAATAGGTACAACATCTAATTACTGATTAACTCCTACTATCCCCCACCACACTTTTCAAAGCTCATCTCTTTAGGTATTAGAAAAACATCAGTACACACCGGCACTGCATATTATTTAACAAGTCTACACCATTTCTCTGGCCCTGCGATTGTACACATTCATTCAGAGCAGCCAAAGCCTCCCTGAGCAACAAGTGGAGGTTCTCAAGCATAAATTTTAAATGTAGAAATATCAGAATCAGGTTAAATCATCTTCCCTGAGTCAAAAAAATCACCCACAGACTAAGCATATTGTGAGGTAGTATCATACATGGTTCTTAAAGCGTCTGTATGCTCTGTATCTACCCCCAGAGCTATCTGCTTTCCTTTAATTTCAGGTAGTCTGACTAATACTGCTGCCAGAGTATTATTCACCACCTTTGCCATGTCTTGTAAAATAAACGCTATGGGCGCCCTTGATGTACTTGGCGCCATTTGAGCGTGAGTCCCTGAAGCGGGAGTCGAAGGGTCTGACATGTGGGGAGAGTTAGTCGGCATAACTTTCCCCTCGACAGAATCCCCTGGTAAAATAAACGCTATGGGTGCCCTTGATGTACTTGGCGCCATTTGAGCATGAGTCCCTAAAGCGGGAGTCAAAAGGTCTGACACGTGGGGAGAGTTAGTCGGCATAACTACCCCCACGACAGAATCCTCTGGTGATAATGTTTTTAAAGACAAAAAATTATCTTTATTGTTTAACATGAAATCAGTACATCTGGTACACATTCTAAGATGGGGTTCCACCATGGCTTTAAAACATAATGAACACAGAGCTTCCTCTATGTCAGACATGTTAGAACAGACCAATAATGAGACTAGTAAGCTTGGAAAACACTTTAAATCAAGTTAACAAGCAAATATATAAAACGTTACTGTGCCTTTAAGAGAAACAAATTTTGTCAAAATTTGAAAAACAGTGAAAAAAGGCAGTAAAACAAACGAAATTTTTACAGTACATGTAATAAGGTAACAGAGCATTGCACCCACTTGCAAATGGATGATTAACCCCTTAATGCAAAAAACAGATAAAAAAAACGACATAGACGTTTTTTAAAAACAGACACAACAAAACTGCCACAGCAGAGCTGTGGATTACCTTCCCTATAAACGATTTTGGAAGTCTTTTTAGCCCTTTAGAAATGTCCTGTAGTATTCATGGGACTGCTGAGGGAATCTGGATGATTCATTTTGTAATTTTAAAAGCGCAAAAAAGCGCTAAATTAGGCCCCTCCCACTCATATTACAACAGTGGGAAGCTTCAGTTAACTGTTTCTATGCAAAATTTAAGCCAGCCATGTGGAAAAAAACTTAGGCCCCAATAAGTTTTATCACCAAACATATGTTAAAAAACGATTAAACATGCCAGCAAACGTTTTAAAACACATTTTTACAAGAGTATGTATCTCTATTAATAAGCCTGATACCAGTTGCTTTTACTGCATTTAAGGCTATACCAACATTACAGTGTTATCACCAATGTACGTTAAAAAACGATTAAACATGCCAGCAAACGTTTTAAAACACATTTTTATAAGAGTATGTATCTCTATTAATAAGCCTGATACCAGTCGCTATCGCTGCATTTAAGGCTTTACTTACATTACTTCGGTATCAGCAGTATTTTCTTAGTCAATTCCATTCCTAGAAAAATATTTTACTGCACATACCTTATCTGCAGGAAAACCTGCACGCCATTCCCCCTCTGAAGTACCTCACTCCTCAGAATGTGTGAGAACAGCAAATGGATCTTAGTTACGTCTGCTAAGATCATAGAAAAAACGCAGGCAGATTCTTCTTCCAAATACTGCCTGAGATAAACAGCACACTCCGGTGCCATTTAAAAATAACAAACTTTTGATTGAAGAATAAACTAAGTATAAATCACCACAGACTCTCACGACCTCCTATCTATGTTGAGGCTTGCAAGAGAATGACTGAATATGGCAGTTAGGGGAGGAGCTATATAGCAGCTTTGCTGTGGGTGGACTCTTGCAACTTCCTGTTGGGAAGGATAATATATTCCATAAGTAATGGATGATCCGTGGACTGGATACACTTAACAAGAGAAAAGTCAGCAAACATACCACCACAACACATTACTGATGTGCCTCAAAATGATTTTGTAAATTTTCTACTGATAAACAACTATTTTTTTTTTAAAAAAACATTCATTTATAAGTAAAATCTACAATAATACATTAATTTAAAAGAAAGACATTGTCCTTATAAGCATGTTGTCCCTATATAAAACATTATTTTAAGATCAATACGTGTGTAAAACATACAGAAAAAACAGAATTTATGCTTACCTGATAAATTTCTTTCTCTTGTGATGTATCGAGTCCACGGATTCATCCATACTTGTGGGATATTCTTCTTCCCTACAGGAAGTGGCAGAGAGAGCACCCACAACAGAGCTGTCTATATAGTTCCTCCCTTAGCTCCACCTCCCAGTCATTCGACCGAAGGCTAGGAAGAAAAAGGAGAAACTATAGGGTGCAGTGGTGACTGAAGGTTTTTTAAATAAAAATATACTATCTGTCTTAAATAGACAGGGCGGGCCGTGGACTCGATACATCACAAGAGAAAGAAATGTATCAGGTAAGCATAAATTCTGTTTTCTCTTGTAAGATGTATCGAGTCCACTGATTCATCCATACTTGTGGGATACCAATACCAAAGCTTTAGGACGCGGATGAAGGGAGGGACAAGACAGGTTCCTTAAACGGAAGCCACCACTGCTTGTACAACCTTTCTCCCAAAAATAGCCTCCGAAGAAGCAAAAGAATCGAATTTGGAAAATTTGGAAAAAGTATGAAGCGAAGACCAAGTCGCCGCCTTACAAATCTGTTCAACAGAAGCCTCATTTTTAAAAGCCCATGTGGAAGCCACTGCTCTAGTAGGATGAGCAGTAATTCTTTCAGGAGGCTGCTGGCCAGCAGTCTCATAAGCCATACGGATGATGCTTTGCAGCCAAAAAGAAAGAGAGGTAGCCGTAGCCTTTTGACCTCTCTGCTTACCAGAATAGACAACAAACAATTAAGATGTTTGACGGAAATCTTTGGTTGCTTGTAAGTAGAACTTTAAAGCACGAACCACATCAAGATTGTGCAACAGACGTTCCTTCTTTGAAGAAGGATTTAGGGCACAGCGAAGGAACAACAATTTCCTGATTGATATTCCTATTAGAAACAACCTTAGGAAGGAATCCAGGTTTGGTACGTAAACCCACCTTATCTGCATGGAAAATAAGATAAGGTGAGTCACACTGAAAAGCAGATAACTCAGAAACTCTTTGAGCCGAAGAGATAGCTACTAAAAACAAAACTTTCCAAGATAGAAGCTTAATATCTATGGAATGCATAGGTTCAAACGGAACCCCTTGAAGAACTTTAAGAACCAAGTTTAGGCTCTATGGCGGAGCAACAGGTTTAAATACAGGCTTGATCCTGACCAAGGCCTGACTAAACGCTTGAACGTCTGCGACATCTGTGATATATTACTGCCAACACACTGATGACTTAGGTTATACTAGACTCATCTCAGCCATGTTATACACGAGTATTTGAACTTTCTATGGTTTGATAGAACAAACGCAACTTGTCAGCTATCAATGTGATACACGCTGTAGTGACTCAATACCTAATGTTAATCATAGCGTAGTGCAACGTAGCATTTTTTGCTATTAGATTAACCCAAGTACAACGCGCTTTTACTACGAATTCAATAACTACAGTGTTTATTCTATCCCACTGGAATATTACAGCTACTATACAGATGGTGTGAGGTGTGTCAGACTTTACTTAGCTTAAAGGGACACTGTACCCAAAAATTTTCTTTCGTGATTCAGATTGAGCATGACATTTTAAGCAACTTTCTAATTTACTCCTATTATCAAATTTTCTTCATTCTCTTGGTATCTTTATTTGAAATGCAAGAATGTAAGTTTAGATGCCGGCCCATTTTTGGTGAACAACCTGGGTTGTCCTTGCTGATTGGTGGATAAATTTGAGTACAGTGTCCCTTTAAATTTGAGTGAATACCCAGTGTGGGGGTTTTATTACATTTAACCCACTGATATGCTTGACTCCTCTTAGTCAAGGTATACATGAATATTTGAATTACCTAAGGTTTGATAGAATATTCCTAACTTATTAGCCATTTATGGGAGACACAATATATTGATTAAACACTTCAGCGTTAACCATAGCGTAGTGCATACCAAGCACCTGATGCTTATATATCAATTTAAGCATCGAACACTCTTACGTTCTCTGTATGAACGTGCACATACTCCTCTATTAACTACATACTAAGCATACAAACATACAGCCTGGGTTGTGCCAGATTTTACTTATTTGTAAGTCACCAATATATAGCAGTTTTGGGTGTCTATCATTTTATAATGCTAGGATTTAATCCTCAACTTGAGAGATATTTACGCTCCATCATTTTTACACTCAAGCACAGTGGACTTTAGGCAACTTTACCTATGTTTTTAATGCCATAGAGATAAACACCAGCAGCAAATGGAATATAGTGACCTGATATTACTGATTTATTATTTGAAATTCTAAGTCCAGGTTTTGCTAGACTCTTTTCTCTCGTAGTTAATAACTTGCAGACTAGTCCTAGATGATATAACCCCACTGCTTAGATACAAGTGGAATGCTGCAAATACAATTACGTAGTGACCACATATATTGTTATAAGCAAAATAATTTGAGGGGTACTTCTTAATACCTATAATTCAAGATTGAATATTTAATTAATCACTATTTGGATGCAATAACACTTTACCCAAGAGGCTTTGGAATCAATATACTGATACGATTCTAACACAATTTCTTTGTGTCTTATTGGCATCCTAAGCAGAGGAATTTATGGGGATATCCAGTATATTATAGTCGTTTCTAACATTACTATACATAGTAACCCTAATTATACACAACAATTACCCCCCTTGGGACCACTGTCTACCAATTTTTTATACAACAGTTGTACACACAGGTTCCTGTCTTACAAGCCTGCTTTTTGATTGATTTGTAAGCCCATTCGCTCATTATTTAGTTAATACATATCTTACAGTGTCAGTTCCTTAGTATAGCCTATTCTGAATTATACATTTTGGTCTATATACTTTATTAAGACTGATCACTGTTGTATTAACTAGTACAAAGATAATACATGTGGTTTCTCTACAGATGAAAACCTGCTACTTTTATATTCTAGCTACATTTGTATGAATGACATTCATACTTCATTTATAGGAACACCACTTATGTAGCAATTTTGTGAAGCCACTTGTACATAACAGCTATTTCACATGTCACGGAGCTATCAGCTATATTATTCAAATAACTATAGAATTTGAGGAATATTTTTCCCTTTAACTTATTGGGTGTATATATTATCTGAATATCACTAACTAGATCACTGTTTACTAGTATACTCATATAGGCTAAATTCTTGCATTAGTGATCTAATACTATACATCCGGTATTTATACCAGGATAACTTTTAAATTGTTTGTCACTTAACCAACTATGTTTGGTTTTTTAATTTATTAATAAAAGTTATATTTTATTTATCCTGTTTGTGAATTTCTACCCGTTAGTCAGGGCCCAGAGTGCTGTATATGCATACTTGTGGAATTTGGTTATATCTCTTTTAACCAGTTCCTTATGTGTTAGGCTTGATCCTGACCAAGGCCTGACTAAACGCTTGAACGTCTGGGACATCTGCCAGACGTTTGTGTAAAAGAATAGACAAAGCAGATATTTGTCCCTTTAAGGAACTAGCTGATATTTGCGCCAAATCTTATGATATATTTTCCTGGTGACAGGCTTTCTAGCCTGAATCAGGGTATCAATGACCGACTCAGAGAAACCACGCTTTAATAGAATCAGGCGTTCAATCTCCAAGCAGTCAGACGCAGAGAAATTAGATTTGGATGCTTGAACGGACCTTGGATTAGAAGGTCCTGCCTCATTGGCAGAGTCCACGGTGGAACAGATGACATGTCCACCAGGTCTGCATACCAAGTCCTGTGTGGCTACGCAGGCGCTATCAGAATCACCAAAGCTCTCTCCTGCTCGATTCTGGCAACCAGACGTGGGAGGAGAGGAAACGGTGGAAATACATAACCCAGATTGAAGGACCAGGGCACTGCTAGAACATCTATCAGTACCGCCTGGGGATCCCGGGACATGGACCCGTAACGCGGAAGTTTGGCGTTCTGTCGGGACGCCATCAGATCCAATTCTGGTGTGCCCCATAGCTGAGTCAGCTGGGCAAATACCTCCGGATGGAGCTCCCACTCCCCCGGATGAAAAGTTTGACGACTTAGAAAATCCGCCTCCCAGTTCTCTACCCCTGGGATATGGATTCCTGAGAGATGGCAAGAGTGATCCTCCGCCCATCGGATAATTTTGTTTACCTCCATCATCGCTAGAGAACTCAGTGTTCCTCCTTGATGATTGATATAGGCTACAGTCGTGATGTTGTCCGACTGAAATCTGATGAATTTGGCCGCAGCTAACTGAGGCCACGCCTGAAGCGCATTGAATATCGCTCTCAGTACTTGAATGTTTATCGGGAGGAGAGATTCCTCCCGAGACCATAAGCCCTGTGCTTTCAGGGATTTCCAGACTGCACCCCAGCCTAGCAGGCTGGCATCTGTCGTTAGCAGTTAAGCAGGCAGAGAGAAAGACTGGGGGTGGAGCTAAGGGAGGAGCTATATAGACAGCTCTGCAGTGGGTGCTCTCTTTGCCACTTCCTGTAGGGAAGAAGAATATCCCACAAGTATGGATGAATCCGTAGACTCGATACATCTTACAAGAGAAATATATTTTTGAGTTCTGAATGTAAAGGACAATATAACTGAACAGTCTAAACTATGCAACAGCATCAAATATAAACCTATAAAATGCTATGAATCTTGATCTCCTGCTTTACCTTCACAAAACATAAACTGCAGCTATAATAAGGATTTAACATAATTGTACCACATTATGTACTTAAAAACAGAAATACATATAGTGCATTTATGAATAATAGAACTATGTAAAAATGTAAAAAGCTGTTCATAATGTAGTTCATTATGAAATTGAAGGCACATGTAAACATCAAATCCAAATGACCTATCTTTAAATAAAAAAAATAATTACACCTTATCAGTGCAATAATATATCAAGAAAATGGATTGGATTAAAAATAGCTACTGTTAATAGTCAACACATTTAAATTCAGCCAAGTAATAGGGAATACATTCTGTTTAATTTTATCCATCAATTAAACATCACTGAGCACTAACTTTAGGCTTTATGTATGCACCTTGCAAATATAGTAAAAGCATCCATGGATAATGGAGCAACAAAACAATTTAAAGGGATATTAAGCATTTATGTATTTTTTTAATTAGTTATTTAAATGTTGAAAAAAATAAGTGTAAAGTTTTAGTTTCTATGATTTACAGATTCCCCTCATCTAATCTCTTCTGCTGAGAACAGATAGGGACATATATAATAATTATTTACTTATTAACTGTTACTAACTGACCTTAAAATGAAGGTGAGGTATGCAGGCTCCAGCCCCGCGCTTTAGGGGGCTCCACACAGAGATGCTGTGCGCTGTCATTCAGGGGATTAACTCAGCATGGAGGCTGAACTGGGGGAAAAGCTTGGTGCAGCGATGCATTTCTCCAACATTGGTGTGTCCGGTCCACGGCGTCATCCATTACTTGTGGGAATATTCTCTTCCCCAACAGGAAATGGCAAAGAGCACAGCAAAAGCTGTCCATATAGCCCCTCCTCAGGCTCCGCCCCCCAGTCATTCTCTTTGCCGCTCTGAACAAGTAGCATCTCCACGGAGATGGTGAAGAGTATGTGGTGTTTAGTTTATTAGCGGCGAAAAATTCAGGGGTTGCAATTGTGGCGCGTAGAGTGCTCTGGCTAAAGTCTTGGTCGGCGGATGTTTCTTCCAAGACAAAATTGCTTAATATCCCTTTCAAAGGTAAGGCCCTTTTTGGGCCAGAATTGAAAGAAATTATTTCAGACATCACTGGGGGAAAAGGCCATGCCCTCCCACAAGATAGGCCTTTCAAGGCTAAGAATAAGTCCAATTTTCGTTCCTTTCGCAATTTCAGGAACGGACCGGCTTCCAACTCTGCAGCCTCTAGACAAGAGGGTAACGCTTCCCAGACTAAACCAGCTTGGAAACCAATGCAAGGCTGGAATAAGGGTAAACAGGCCAAAAAGCCTGCTGCTGCTACGAAAAAAGCATGAAGGGGTAGCCCCCGATCCGGGTCCGGATCTAGTAGGGGGCAGACTCTCTCTCTTTGCTCAGGCTTGGGCAAGAGATGTTCAGGATCCCTGGGCACTAGAAATAGTCTCTCAGGGTTATCTTCTAGAATTCAAGGAACTACCCCGAAGGGGAAGGTTCCACATGTCTCACTTATCTTCAAACCAAATAAAGAGACAGGCATTCTTACATTGTGTAGAAGACCTGTTAAAGATGGGAGTGATACACCCAGTTCCAACTGTGGAACAAGGTCAAGGGTTTTACTCAAATCTGTTTGTAGTTCCCAAAAAAGAGGGAACTTTCAGACCAATTCTGGATTTAAAGATTGTAAACAAATTCCTCAAAGTTCCATCGTTCAAAATGGAAACCACCGTGGATTTAAAGGATGCATATCTACATATTCCTATCCACAAAGATCATCATCAGTTCCTAAGGTTCGCCTTTCTGGACAAACATTATCAGTTCGTGGCTCTCCCATTCGGACTAGCCACTGCTCCCAGAATTTTCACAAAGGTGCTCGGGTCCCTTCTAGCGGTTCTAAGACCAAGGGGCATTGCAGTGGCACCTTATCTGGACGACATTCTAATTCAAGCGTTGTCTCTTTCCAAGGCAAAGGCTCATACAGACATTGTTCTAGCCTTTCTCAGATCTCACGGGTGGAAGGTGAACGTAGAAGAGAGTTCCCCGTCTCCGTCGACAAGAGTTCCCTTTTGGGAACAATAATAGATTCTTTAGAAATGAAGATCTTCTTGACAGAAGTCAGAGAGTCAAAGCTTCTAAACGCTTGTCAAGTTCTTCACTCTATTCTGCAGCCTTCCATAGCTCAGTGCATGGAAGTAGTAGGGTTGATGGTTGCAGCAATGGACATAGTTCCTTTTGCTCGAATTCATCTAAGACCATTACAACTGTGCATGCTCAAGCAGTGGAATGGGGACTATACAGACTTGTCTCCAAAGATTCAAGTAGACCAGATAACCAGAGACTCACTCCGTTGGTGGTTGTCCCAGGATCACCTGTCTCAGGGAATGAGTTTCCGCAGACCAGAGTGGGTCATTGTCACGACCGACGCCAGTCTATTAGGCTGGGGCGCGGTCTGGGATTCCCTGAAAGCTCAGGGTTTATGGTCTCGGGAAGAGTCTCTTCTCCCGATCAACATCCTGGAACTGAGAGCGATATTCAATGCTCTCCGGGCTTGGCCTCAACTAGCGAAGGCCGGATTCATAAGATTCCAGTCAGACAACATGACGACTGTAGCTTACATCAACCATCAGGGGGGAACAAGGAGTTCCTTGGCATTGAGAGAGGTATCCAAAATCATCAAATGGGCGGAGGATCACTCCTGCCACCTATCTGCAATCCACATCCCAGGAGTAGACAACTGGGAGGCGGATTATCTGAGTCGTCAGACTTTCCATCCGGGGGAGTGGGAACTCCACCCGGAGGTGTTTGCCCAGTTGACTCAATTATGGGGCATTCCAGACATGGATCTGATGGCGTCTCGTCAGAACTTCAAGGTTCCTTGCTATGGGTCCAGATCCAGGGATCCCAAGGCGACTCTAGTGGATGCATTAGTGGCGCCTTGGTCGTTCAACCTAGCTTATGCGTTTCCACCGTTCCCTCTCCTTCCCAGGCTTGTAGCCAGGATCAAACAGGAGAAGGCCTCAGTGATTCTGATAGCTCCTGCGTGGCCGCGCAGGACTTGGTATGCAGACCTGGTGAATATGTAATCGGCTCCACCATGGAAGCTACCTTTGAGACAGGATCTTCTAGTACAAGGTCCATTCGAACATCCAAATCTAGTTTCTCTGCAGCTGACTGCTTGGAAATTGAACGTTTGATTTTATCCAAGCGTGGGTTTTCAGATTCAGTGATAGATACTCTGGTCCAAGCCAGAAAACCTGTGACTAGAAAGATTTACCATAAAATATGGAAAAGATATATCTGTTGGTGTGAATCCAAGGGATTCTCCTGGAGTAAGATTAAAATTCCTAAGATACTCTCCTTTCTCCAAGAAGGTTTGGATAAGGGATTGTCAGCGAGTTCTCTAAAAGGACAGATTTCTGCTTTATCTGTCTTGTTACACAAACGACTGGCAGCTGTGCTAGATGTACAAGCTTTTGTACAGGCTTTGGTCAGAATCAAGCCTGTTTACAGACCCTTGACTTCTCCTTGGAGTCTAAATTTAGTTCTGTCAGTTCTTCAAGGGGTTCCGTTTGAACCCTTACATTCCATAGATATCAAGTTACTATCTTGGAAAGTTCTGTTTTTGGTTGCTATTTCTTCTGCAAGAAGAGTTTCGGAATTATCTGCTTTGCAGTGTAATACACCCAATCCGGTGTTCCATTCAGATAAGGTCGTTTTGCGTACTAAGCCTGGTTTTCTTCCGAAGGTTGTTTCCAACAGGAATATTAACCAGGAAATAGTTGTTCCTTCTCTGTGTCCGAATCCAGTTTCAAAGAAGGAACGTTTGTTACACAATTTAGATGTAGTTCGTGCTTTAAAGTTCTATTTAGAAGCAACTAAGGATTTTAGACAAACCTCATCTTTGTTTGTCGTTTACTCTGGTAAGAGGAGAGGACAAAAAGCTACGGCTACCTCTCTTTCTTTCTGGCTGAAAAGCATTATCCGATTGGCTTATGAGACTGCCGGATGGCAGCCTCCTGAACAAGTCACAGCTCACTCCACTAGAGCTGTGGCTTCCACATGGGCCTTCAAGAACGAGGCTTCTGTTGATCAGATATGTAAGGCAGCGATTTGGTCTTCTCTGCACACTTTTGCCAAATTTTACAAATTTGATACTTTTGCTTCTTCGGAGGCTGTTTTTGGGAGAAAGGTTTTGCAAGCCGTGGTGCCTTCTGTTTAGGTAACCTGATTTGCTCCCTCCCTTCATCCGTGTCCTAAAGCTTAAGTATTGGTTCCCACAAGTAATGGATGACGCCGTGGACCGGGCACACCAATGTTGGAGAAAACAGAATTTATGCTTACCTGATAAATTACTTTCTCCAATGGTGTGTCCGGTCCACGGCCCGCCCTGGTTTTTTAATCAGGTTTGAAGAATTTCTTTCTCTATACACTACAGTCACCACGGCACCCTATAGTTTCTCCTTTTTTCTCCTAACCGTCGGTCGAATGACTGGGGGGCGGAGCCTGAGGAGGGGCTATATGGACAGCTTTTGCTGTGCTCTTTGCCATTTCCTGTTGGGGAAGAGAATATTCCCACAAGTAATGGATGACGCCGTGGACCGGACACACCGTTGGAGAAAGTAATTTATCAGGTAAGCATAAATTCTGTTTTCTGCCTGCTGAGATTTAATTTGTCTTCTCCATCTCAGCCACCGGATAGCTCTCACTGCACTCTCAAGCATTTTCAGCTCTGTGCCTCAGCTCACAGTACTTTTTAAAGGGACACCTAACACTAGATACATTTTATGCACCTCCCTCTAATTATGGGTGCTGACATTTTGAAACCTAACTTGCACTACAGGTCTCTGAAGGAGAGTTTCTGCACATCATCAAACTGGAATGTAGTTAAAGACAGATTTAAACATGGCGGCATCCAAGAGGGAGGCGGGGAAAAACCTTGATACTATGCTTATAAAATGTATTTAGTGTTTAATGTCCATCTAATGTATTTAGCGCAGGTCTGTGAACAGAAGCGCAGAGAGCAAAATGCTTGAGAACTCTGAAACATTAGCTCAATGCTGGCAGCAGTGCTATAAAAGCGGATATGGAAGCACGTTTTTTTTCTGCTGTTTATTTAAACCCAAATAATGTCTTTTATGATAAAAAAAACTTAAAATATAGGAACAATTATCAAACTTAGACAACTGCCTGAAGGACCTTTCTACAAAAAGCTGCTTCTGACAAGACAAAAACATCAAAATGGTAAAATTTAGTAAAGGTATGCAGAGAAGACCAAGAGGCCTCTTTGCAGATTTAATCATCTGAAGCCTCATTCTTGAAAGCCCAAGATGTGGCAACCGACCAGGTAAAATGAGCTGTAATTCTCTTAGGCGGAGGCTGACACTACTCCAAATAAGCTTTGTGAATCGAAAGTTTAAAACAAGAGGCTAAAGAAATAGCAGAGGCCTTTTGGCCTTTCTTAATACCACAAAAAAGAACTAACAGACTAGAAGTCGGTCTGAAATGCTTAGTAGCATCAGCATAAAGTTTCAACACTCTAACAACATTCAAAGAATGCAAAGCTTTTTCCGTAGCATCTTTAGGATTAGGACACAAGGAGAAAACAATAATTTCCCTATTAATCTTATGTAGGTAAAAATTGAAAAGATGTTTGCAAAACAACTTTATCCTGATGAAAAATCAGATAAGGAGACTCACAAGAGATAGACAATTCAGAAACTCTTCTAGCAGAAGAGATAGACAAAAGAAACAACGCTTTCCAAGAAAGTAGTTTAATGTCCAATATATGCATATGCTCAAAGGGAGGAGTCTGTAATACTTTTAACACTAGGTTAAGACTCCAAGGAGGAGAAAACAAAATTTATGCTTACTTGATACATTTATTTCTCTTGTGGTGTATCCAGTCCACGGGTTCATCCATTACTTGTGGGATATTCTCCTTCCCAACAGACAAGCTGAAACCAGTTTTATTCGTCTCTTTTCTGTTAAAGAAAGAGTCATGGACACTGAATCTAAAAAAGGTAACTTTTGTTTGAGGGATCAAGGAACTCTTTGGTAAATTTATCCTCCAAACAGGTCTTCGAAGAAACAACAATAGTTGATTTGTGTGAGATTCTGCTAAATGAAAATACTAAGCTAGTACTAAGATATCGTCCAAATAAGGAAACGCTGCAATACCCAGCACTCTGATTACAGATAGAAGGGCACAGAGAACCTTTGAAAATATTCTTAGAGCTGTAGCTAGGCCAAATGGAAGAGCCACTTACTGGTAATGCTATTCCAGAAAAGAGAATCTCAGAAATTGATAATGTTCTGGGTGGATAGGGATGTGAAGGTAAACATCCTGTGAATATTTTGTGGACATAAAGTGACCTTGCTGAACAAAAGGCAGAATAGTCCGAATAGTTTCCATTTTGTTTAGAGTTTTCAGATCCAGAATTGGTCTGAAAGAATGTTCCTTTTTTTTTTGGCACAATGAAGAGATTTAAATAAAAACCCATTCCTTGTTCCTGTAAATGTACTGGAAAAATTACTCCCATATTTTCTAGGTCCAAAACAGATTTTAGAAATGCTTGGGCCTTTATAGGATGTTTTGGGACATGGGTGAAAAAATATTTTCATGGGAGGTTGAATTTTGAATTCAATTTGAGAAATAATGTTGTGAATCCTGTTTTATTTGGACTGATTAGAACCAAAATTCTTGAAAAAGTTTTAATCTGCCCTCTACCAGAAGAACTGGAGTGTGGGCCACACCTTCATGCGATTTCAGGGGCTGGATTAGGTTTATTTTATTGTTTGAATTTATTCCTATTTGAAGAAGGTCTTCAGGCCGAGCCAGGGGATTTAGGGGAGGGGAAAGTTTTCTGTTCTGACGAAAAGAACAAAAACGGTTGGGAACCCTAAATTTCCCCTTAGACTTTTTGTCTTGAGGAAGGAACACTCCCTTAACGACAGTAATAGTAAAAATAATATAATTCATTTGAGATCCAAATAAATTCTCTCTTTGAAATGAAAGAGATATTCATCTGGTCTTAGATACCATATCAGCATTCCACAAATTAAGCCATAAAGCTCTTCTGGTAAGAATAGCTAAATACATGGTTTTAATGTTGATTTTCATGATATCAAATACTGCATCGCAAATAAAATTATTTGCATGTTGAAGAAAATTCAGAATGTTGATACATTCTGGGTCAGAAGATAACTGCTGAGCAAGACTGGATAACCAGAAAGTAGAGGCAGCAGCTATGTCCGCAATAGATATAGCTGGTCTAAGAATATAGCCAGTATGTAAATATGCCCTTTGTTAATACCACCTTAAAACCACATGTATGAAAAATTATCGTTATATGAAGTAATGAGGGATACAAACAAAAGCATGTATCTGATATTAAGCCCTTGATGCTTTTGAGGGTGCACAGAGATACCAGCATTAGTAATGGAATAGGAGTATAACGTTGATCTGTAAAAGGAGGCAGAAAATGAATCCCTGCACCCGAATTTACAGAGAGAAAAGATTTCCTGTGAAGTGAAAACATGGTGACGTGAGGCAGTACTCCCTTCACTTCCCTCTGACAAGCACTGCACTCTGAGGGGAACCCGGCTTCATAATACTCTGAAGAGCCTTTTACTAAAGAAATCAAGCACAGCATGCTTCAAACACCTCCAAAGGAGGCAAAGTTTAAAACTTAAGTATCTGTGACATGGGAGGGGTAGTTATAGGCTCTGAGGTTTGGAAACGTTGCCTCCTCCTGGTAGGAATGCATATACCATACGTAACAGCTTGTGGACTCGCCACCTATATGAAATATATATTTGTGGTGTGTGTGTTTGTTTGCCCAGAGCATTCATTATTATACTTTGTTAACTTTGCTATATTTCATTTTGTTATGTGAAGCTAGAGCTGATATGTATTAATCTTTGTGTTTTTTCCTTATCTTGCATATGTGTATTGTCTCTTTCATTTACGTAGAATATAACTAAGTCCTTTGGTTCTGTAACAGTATGTATATTTTACATAATGTGGAATTTTTCTATGTAGTCATTCATTAAAGGGACAGTCAAGTCCAAAAAAACTTTCATGATTCAAATAGAGCATGTAATTTTAAACAACTTTCCAATTTACTTTTAGCACCAATGTTGCTTTGTTCTCTTGGTATTCTTAGTTAAAAGATAAACCTAGGGGGGCGGAGCCAGCTGTTAGAGAGAGCAGACATGTTTAATGGAAGCTCCTGCTTAAATATACCATTTCTACTCAATTACCTATGCTCTCTGGAAGGATAATCACTGTTTTTTATCTCGTCTTATGGTATTAGTTCCAGAGCCTATGATTGAGACTGAAAGGTGGAAGCTCTGACACGAAGTTCCTGTATGAAGTTGCCCTGATTGCCTGAAAATCTGAGCCGCCATTATATGCTCACTCTTGCTGCTGACTGAACTGCGATATCTCTATACAACTCCTCATCGCTAGCTGCAGGCAAGTTGGGAAGAGAAGAATGAGATCAAACACCTTTCTAAAGTAATCCCTACTTTAAGGATCTGGCTGAAAACCTATACAGCTTAATTCACATTCAGGGCAACCGAACCCCCTCCTCCCCCCCCCCGCTTTCCCTCTGATATCTAGGACAAAGATCTCCCGCCAGACAACACTAGAGACTGGGCCCTGTTATACACTTTCTTGGCTGTGTATACGTTCTCGTCATCTTAATCCCCCTAGAACATGGAGCCTGATGACAGAGAGGAGGACTTACTATTTAAGCACACGGAGGAGCACTTTGCCGACCTGAAATGGAGCTTGTTCGCAGTGTGGGAACTCGCCACGCAGCTACCACAGGAGGATCAAGCAACTACGCATTGTAGCTGCGTGGAGACCCCCTCTGGGATGGATTCCCGCGGCATGAGAAATAGTAAAATACCTATGACTCAAGACGCCACAGCGGCGATACATGATACTCTTGCCGGGACTTTCCCTCATAGCCGGTCTCAGAATTACCACAAAGACGTTACCACTTCAGTCTCTTATGCTCCCTGCCTTCTCATCTGGGTAATACTTAGCCATAAGAGAGAGAAAATTCCATTAGGAGATTTGCCCCTGCATCGCCACAATGCTCGGACTACAACAGTTCTTTCATCAGTAAAAATGTGGGACTTAAGCAAACTTCTGGGATACTTGTTCATTCTCACCCCATTCTGCCCCAAATGCGAACTGGAGTTGGTTGAACACCCTGCATACTTACATATGCCTGTAAATCCTACTCTGGACTTCAGCAGCCTCTCCTAATTTTGTTTTATGATCCCCTCTCCCCCAGTTTTGATTGTATTACTTGTTATCCTCTATGTTACTCTTGCTCCTCGAGCAGAAACTCAGTTAAGAATAGTGTGAAATACTTTGTTTTTCTGCTCATTGCAGTATACGGTTTGAATTTGGGATGAGATGAGGTCCCATAGTTTATTGTGTTTATTTCTTGCTTTTACCGGAGGATGATGCATGTGTGTTACACGTATGACCCATAGAGCTCTTTAAGTTTTAGTAGAATCATACATCTACATCAATCTCATATGAGACATTAAAGATTCTGGGTACCTTAACTCCTTTTGCAGACTGAAGCTTACCCTTTGCATAATCTCTCTTAAAATTAAAGAATAATTTAGCCTATATATGACAGGACATAACACCAAACCTCACTCTCATACCTATATAGCATTTACATGTACAGATTCTACGGGCGGCCGAGGTAGCAATACATCCAAGAAGAGCGTGGGGAGATAGTTTGGTAAATAGGCATTCTATTAAACTTTAGAGACTCCTATAGAGCTTCCTTCATCTATGATCAGTAGGTCCCAATGTTTTACATGTATCATACAAAAAATTATGTATTGGTTTATAATTCTATTGTGTTAAAATCTTGGTCATGAATATGCACTAACTTATCCCATAGAATCACTTCACACTTGAGCTACTATAGACTCCTCCATAATTTAGGTTACAAGACAAAAATTGGATTTACCCTACATACAATACTCATAGTCATATACTTCTTTGCCCTTCTCTTTTTTTTCTTTTTCTCTTCACTTCGCTTAACCCTAGATATCAGATATTTCTTTCATGTAATTGGCAAGAGTCCATAAGCTAGTGACATATGGGTTATACAATCCTACCAGGAGGGGCAAAGTTTCCCAAACCTCAAAATGCCTATAAATACACCCCTCACCACACCCACAATTCAGTTTTACAAACTTTGCCTCCTATGGAGGTGGTGAAGTAAGTTTGTGCTAAGATTTCTACGTTGATATGCGCTTCTCAGCATTGTTGAAGCCCGATTCCTTTCAGAGTACAGCGAATGTCAGAGGGACGTGAAGGGAGTATCACTTATTTGAATACGATGATTTCCCTAACGGGGGTCTATTTCATAGGTTCTCTGTTATCGGTCGTAGAGATTCATCTCCTACCTCCCTTTTCAGATCAATGATATACTCTCAATTTACCATTACCTCTACTAATAACTGTTTTAGTACTGGTTTGGTTATCTGCTATATGTGAATGGGTGTCTTTTGGTAAATATGTTTTTTTTTTTACTTAAGACACCTCAGCTATGGTTTGGCACTTTATGCATTTATATAAAGTTCTAAATATATGTATTGTACTTATATTTGCCATGAGTCAGGTTCATGTATTTCCTTCAGCAGACTGTCAGTTTCATATTTGGGGAATTTAAACATTTTAAGAAATGTATTTCTTACCTGGGGTTTAGTCTTTTTTTTCAATTGACTACTTCTTGCTATTGCGGGTATTAGGCCTGCGGGTGCGTCAAATGCTAAACTTTATTGCGTCATTCTTGGAGCGAAAATATTTTTTTGGCACGTTTATGACGTAACTTCGTCATTTCCGGCGTCATATGTGACGCCGAGACCTTTCACACAGCGGCGTCATTAGTGACACGAGTGTGTCATTTCTGGTTATTTTTGCCACCAAAAAAGATTTTGTTACGTTGTGCGTCATACTTGGCGCCAAATTTTTTTCATTATTTCAATACCCTATTGATGTTTGCCTCTTGCTTTTTTCTCAATCAGAGGCTTATGCTTTTGCATTTTTTCTCATTCCTGAAACTGTCATATAAGGAAATAGATAATTTTGCTTTATATGTTGTTTTTTCTCTTACATTGTGCAAGATGTTCCAATCTGATCCTGTCTCAGAAGTTTCTGCTGGAACATTGCTGCCTGACATCGGTTCTACGAAAGCTAAGTGCATTTGTTGTAAAAGTGTAGAAATTATTTCACCAAATGTCATTTGTAATAGTTGTCATGATAAACTTTTACATGCAGATAGTGTTTCCTTCAGTAATAGTACATTGCCAGTTGCAGTTCCTACAACTTCTAATGTGCATGATATACCTGTAAATTTTAAAGAATTTGTTTCTGATTCTATTCTGAAGGCTTTGTCTGCATTTCCACCTTCTAGTAAACGTAAAATGTCTTTTAAAACTTCTCATTTAGCTGATGAAATTTCAAATGACCAACAACATAATAATGTATCCTCTTCTGATGAGGATCTATCTGATTCAGAAGATCCTTCCTCAGACATTGACACTGACAAATCTACTTATTTATTTAAAATAGAGTATATGCGTTCTTTATTAAAAGAAGTGTTAATTACTTTGGATATTGAGGTAACCAGTCCTATTGACGTTCAGTCTAATAAACGTTTAAATGCTGTTTTTAAACCTCCTGTGGTATCCCCAGGGTTTTTTCCTATTCCTGGGGCTATTTCTGATATGATTTCTAGGGAATGGAATAAGCCAGGTACTTCTTTTATTCCTTCTTCAAGGTTTATAAAATTGTATCCTTTACCAGCAAAATCTATAGAGTTTTGGGAAAAAATCCCCAAAGTTGTTGGGGCTATTTCTATTCTTGCTAAACGTACCACCATTCCTATGGAAGATAGTACTTCCTTTAAGGATCCTTTAGATAGGAAGCTTGAATCTTATCTAAGTAAGACCTATTTATATCCAGGTCATCTTCTCAGATCTACTATTTCTTTGGCTGATGTTGCGGCTGCCTCAACTTTTTGGTTGGAGAATTTAGCGCAACGAGAATTGGATCCTGACATATCTAGCATTACTCGCTTACTGCAACATGCTAATCATTTTATTTGTGATGCCATTTTTTATATCAAAATTGATGTAAGATCCATGTCTTTAGCTGTATTAGCTAGAAGAGCTTTGTGGCTTAAATCTTGGAATGCTGATATGACATCTAAATCTAGATTACTATCTCTTTCTTTCCAAGGTAATAATTTATTTGGTCCTCAGTTGGATTCTATTATTTCAACTGGAGGAAAAGGAGATTTTCTGCCTCCGGATAAAAAACCTAAGGCTTCTAACCGTTTTCGTTCCTTTCGTCAGAATAAGCAACAAAAATTCAATCCTCCTCCCAAGGAATCTGCTTCCAATTGGAAGCCTTCCTCAAATTGGAATAAATCCAAGCCATTTAGGAAATCAAAGTCAGCCCCTAAGTCCGCATAAAGGTGCAACCCTCATTCCAGCTCAGCTGGTAGGGGGTAGATTAAGGTTTTTCAAGGATTTTTGGATAAAATCTGTCCAAAATCATTGGATTCAGAGCATTGCCTCTCAAGGGTATCGAATAGGATTCAAAGTAAGACCTCCTGTGAGAAGATTTTTTTCTCTCACGCATCCCTGTAAATCCAGTAAAAGCTCAGGCTTTTCTGAAGTGTGTTTCAGACCTGGAGTCTTCAGGGTTAATCATGCCAGTTCCTCCTCAGGAACAAGGTTTGGGGTTTTATTAAAACCTATTCATTGTACCAAAGAAAGAAAATTTATTCAGACCAGTTCTGGATCTGAAAATTTTGAATCGTTATGTAAGAGTACCAACTTTCAAGATGGTGACTATAAGGACTATTCTGCCTTTTGTTCAGCAAGGACATTATATGTCCACAATAGACTTGCAGGATGCATACCTTCATATTCCGATTCATCCAGAACACTATCAGTTTCTGAGATTCTCTTTTCTAGACAAGCATTACCAATTTGTTGCTCTTCCATTTGGCCTAGCAACAGCTCCAAGAATCTTTTCAAAGGTTCTGGGTGCCCTACTATCTGTAATCAGAGAACAGGGTATTGCGGTGTTTCCTTATTTGGACGATATCTTGGTACTAGCTCAGTCTTTACATACTGCAGAATCTCACACGAATCAACTAGTGTTGTTTCTTCGGAAACATGGTTGGAGGATCAATTTACCAAGAAGTTTCTTGATTCCTCAGACAAGGGTCACCTTTTTAGGCTTCCAGCTAGATTCAGTGTCCATGACTCTGTCTCTAACAGACAAGAGACGTTTAAAATTGGTCGCAGCATGCCAGCACCTTCAGTCTCAGTCATTCCCTTCAGTGGCTATGTGCATGGAAGTTTTAGGTCTCATGACTGCAGCATCGGACGCGATCCCCTTTGCTCATTTTCACATGAGACCTCTACAGCTTTGCATGCTGAATCAATGGTGCAGGGATTATACAAAGATATCACAATATCTTTGAATCCCAATGTATGACACTCTCTGACATGGTGGATAGATCACCATTGTTTGGTTCAAGGGGCTTCTTTTGTTCGGCCAACCTGGACTGTGATCTCAACAGATGCGAGTCTTTCAGGTTGGGGAGCTGTTTGGGGATCTCTGACAGCACAAGGGGTTTGGAAATCTCAAGAGGCAAGATTACCAATACATATTTTAGAACACCGTGCAATTCTCAGGGCTCCTCAGTTTTGGCCTCTGCTAAAGAGAGAACCGTTCATTTGTTTTCAGACAGACTATCACAACTGTGGCTTATGTCAATCATCAGGGTGGGACTCACAGTCCCCAAGCTATGAAAGAAGTATCTCGGATACATGCTTGGGCGGAATCCAGCTCCTGTCTAATCTTTGCGGTGCATATCCCAGGTGTAGACAATTGGGAGGCGGATTATCTCAGCCGCCAGACTTTACATCCAGGGGAGTAGTCTCTCCATCCAGATGTGTTTTCTCAGATTGTTCAGATGTGGGGTCTTCCAGAGATAGATCTCATGGCCTCTCATCTAAACAAGAAACTTCCCAGATACCTGTCCAGGTCCAGGGATGTTCAGGGGGAAGCAGTGGATGCACTGACACTTCCTTGGTGTTTTCATCCTGCTTACATCTTCCCGCCTCTAGTTCTCCTTCCAAGAGTGATCTCCAAAATCATCATGGAACAGTCTTTTGTGTTGTTGGTGGCTCCAGCATGGCCACACAGGTTTTGGTATGCGGATCTGGTTCGGATGTCCAGTTGCCCGCCTTGGCCACTTCCGTTACGGCCAGACCTACTATCTCAAGGTCCGTTTTTCGATCAGGATCTCAAATCATTAAATTTGAAGGTATGGAAATTGAACGCTTAGTTCTAAGTCATAGAGGTTTCTCTGACTCAGTGATTAATACTATGTTACAAGCTCGTAAATCTGTCTCTAGAAAGATTTATTATAGAGTTTGGAAGACTTACATTTCATGGTGTTCTTCTCATAAATTCTCCTGGCATTCTTTTAGAATTCCTAGAATTTTACAGTTCCTTCAGGATGGTTTGGATAAGGGTTTGTCTGCAAGTTCCTTGAAAGGACAAATCTCAGCTCTTTCTGTTTTATTTCACAGAAAGATTGCTATACTTCCTGATATTCACTGTTTTGTACAGGCTTTAGTTCGTATTAATCCTGTCATTAAATCAATTTCTCCTCCTTGGAGTCTTAATTTGGTTCTGAAAGCTTTTCAGGCTCCTCCATTTGAGCCTATGCATTCTTTGGACATTAAACTACTTTCTTGGAAAGTGTTGTTCCTTTTGGCTATCTCTTCTGCTAAAAAGAGTTTCTGAGCTATCTGCTCTTTCTTGTGAGTCTCCTTTTCTGATTTTTCATCAGGATAAGGCAGTTTTGCGGACTTCTTTTCAATTTTTACCTAAGGTTGTGAATTCTAACAACATTAGTAAAGAAATTGTTGTCCCTTCCTTATGTCCTAATCCTAAGAATTCTTTGGAGACATCCTTACATACTTTGGATATGGTAAGAGCTTTGAAATATTATGTGGAAGCTACTAAAGATTTCAGGAAGACTTTCAGTCTATTTGTTTTATTTTCTGGTCCTAGGAAAGGTCAGAAGGCTTCTGCTATTTCCTTGGCTTCTTGGTTGAAACTTTTGATTCATCAAGCTTATTTGGGGTCGGGTCAGGCCCCGCCTCAGAGAATTACAGCTCATTCTACTAGATCAGTCTCCACTTCACGGGCTTTTAAGAATGAAGCTTCAGTTGATCAGATTTGCAAAGCGGCGACTTGGTTCTCTTTGCATACATTTACTAAATTCTACCGTTTTGATGTATTTGCTTCTTCGGAAGCAGTTTTTGGTAGAAAAGTTCTTCAGGCAGCTGTTTCAGTTTGATTCTTCTGCTTTTGATTTAAGATTTTTTCTTTCAAAGATGAAATAAACTTATTTTTTTGGGTTGTGGATTAATTTTTTCAGCGGAATATGGCTGTTTTTATTTTTATTCCCTCCCTCTCTAGGGACTCTTGAGTGGAAGACTCCACATCTTGGGTATTGATATCCCATTTGTCACTAGCTCATGGACTCTTGCCAATTACATGAAAGAAAACATAATTTATGTAAGAACTTACCTGATAAATTCATTTCTTTCATATTGGCAAGAGTCCATGAGGCCCACCCTTTTTATGGTGGTTATGATTTTTTGTATAAAGCACAATTATTTCCAAATTTCTTTTGTTGGTGCTTTCTACTCCTTTCTTTATCACCACACTGCTTGGCTATTCATTAAACTGAATTGTGGGTGTGGTGAGGGGTGTATTTATAGGCATTTTGAGGTTTGGGGAACTTTGCCTCACCTGGTAGGAATGTATATCCCATACGTCACTAGCTCATGGACTCTTGCCAATATGAAAGAAATGAATTTATCAGGTAAGTTCTTACATAAATTATGTTTTTATACCAGAGCGGCTCTTGCTCGCTGTACTTGCCCTATACCCCCTTAACTTTAAAAAAAATTTTAAAAAATGAGGTTATTATGACAAAGGCGCACCAATAATGCAGACTATTACATATAGAACTCCAGCTAACTATAATCTCTGAGAAGGTCTATTCTAGTTAAAGATAGAAATGTTATTTATTTATTTTTTTTCTTCCGCTATCAGCTGTATGAAAGTAACATGTCTTGTTCTTGTATGTATATGAAGCCTTTAGTTTATTTCTTGTATATGTTGCAAACCTCAATAAAAAATCTTATTTAAAAAAAAAAAAAAAAGATAAACCTAGGCGGTTCATATGCTAATTTCTTAGACCTTGAAGGCCACCTATAATCTAAATACATTTTGACAGTTTTTCACCCCTAGAGGGCATTAGTTCATGTGTTTCAAATAGATAACATTGAGCTCATGCACAAGAATTTACAGAGGAGTGAGCACTGATTGGCTAAAATGCAAGTCTGTTAAAAGAACTGAAAAAAGGAGGCAGTCTGCAGAGGTTAAAATGCAAGGTAATTACAGAGGTAAAACATGTATTATAACTGTGTTGGTTATGCAAAACTGGGGAATGGGTAATTAAGGGATTATCTATCTTTTAAAACAACAAAACTTCTGGTGTTGACTGTCCCTTTAAGCTTTATCATGTTCCATACCATTTTTAATAATTTATTAACTGTACCACTTAAAAAACAAGGGATATGTATTTGTCAGCATATAAACTAAATAAGAGAATGCTTAATGCACTAAAACTATGCACAAATATGCAGTTTATGAGCTAATTTCAATATCTGCTGTGCGTGATCAAAATCCAACAAGACAAACAGTACGAATGTAAGTATCTAAAATTAATATTAAAGAAAGGATATTAAAAATTGTTGTGTGTAATGAAATGTTTGCAAATGAACACTTAAAAGGCAGCCCTTAATATAGCCTCTATAGGTACTGCCCGATTAAGCTACATTATATGGCCAAAAGTATGTTGACACTTGACCTATATAAGCTTGTTTGACATCTCATTCCAAAACTGACACTAAACATTTGAAAAAAACTTGTCTTAAATCGCTTTATCCATCTTTGGTAATGATATTTCTAATAGGCTTTGCTTGTCATATTATTACCGTTCTCTGAATTGAATTCCAAACCCACCGTTATAATCTGTATTTTGAATAATGAATCATTCACGATAACCTGAGTTATCAAGATGGCTGATTTCGTCCGTACTGCGCATGCGCGATCTATCTAACACGTCATCCTATACATCCCCGTCCTCTGAACCAGCAGACCGTCTGAATTGATACTCACAAACAGATGTGACAGCAGTCTAGAATAGGTTAGATCGTAACACTGTGCGGCAAGAATTTCCCTTGCAATAACGAGCAGTAAATGTAATTAATTATTTCAGATGCATTCAGTTTACTGTGGAATCAAAGCGGCAATCTGGGCATGCGCCAAAGGCCAGATTGTATTGCGCATGCGCCGGGTGACGAAACAATGCGTTAATCATATGCACGAAAACGCTTTGTAATTGGAGACACAATTTTTTATTGAAAGCACCATAAAAGGGAGTTTGGTTTCTATGACTTTTTTTGCCAAATAAAATATAGCGTTTTATTACGCTGAAAACGCTTGTTTTACGGTCAAAATGGGCACGTTTTGATTGTTAAGTTATGTAGATTGGTTTGTGATAATTTAATTATATGCAAAAAATGAAACTTTTGGAATCCTTCAATATGAATGCTTTCCATAAGATGCACTGATGTTGGAAGGAAAGGATAGGTTCAAAATCACTGTTCCAATTCATCCCAAAGATGTTCATTGGGGTTGAGGTGATGGCTCTATGCAGGCAACTCAAGTTCCTCCTCACCAAACTCATCAAACCATGTCTTCATGGACCTTCCGTTGTGCACAGGCGCACAATTATGCTGGAACAGGAAAGAGCCTTCCCAAAATTTTTGCCACAAAGTTGGAAGCATACCATTGTATAAAATTTATTTTTATCTTGAAGCTTCAATGGAACAAATGAGCCTAGCCCAAACCTTAAAAAACAGCCGAGACATTGTCACTTCTTCAGTAAACTTTACAATAGGCACTATGTATTCCAGTTGGTAGCATTCTCCTAGCATCTGTCACACCCAGATTCTTCCATTAGACTGCTAGGTAATGAACAGTTATTCATCACTACAGAAAAAACATTTCCACTGCTACAGAGGCCAGTGGTGGCATGCTTTGCACCACTCTAACCTATGATTGGAATTGTGCATGTTGATATGAGGCTTGTGTGCAGCTGCTCAGCCATGGATACCCCTTTCATGAAGCTCCCGACACATGGTTCTTATACTGATGTTGCTTATAGATGCAGTTTGGAACTCTGTAGTGAGTGATGCAGCAGATGATAGGCAATATTTACAGCACTCAGTGGCCCTGCTTGTGAGTTTGCATGTTCTACCACTTCATAGCTCGGCTGTTGTTGCCCCTAGACACTTCCACTTCACAATAAGTGGAACAGATCTAGTAGAGCAGAAATTTCAGAAAATTTTTATGTTTAAATATTTTTTTTATTATTATTATTATGCAAAAAACATCCCATCACTTATTAATAAACATTAATATATCGGTACATCACAGAGTCATTAGGCATTACATCAATATGGCAATTATACATCTTCCATCTTCTGTATCAACTTTTACCAGTAACTGTAGGCTGAGATTATAGTCCACAATGTCCATACAATTTTGTATTATATCTCGCCATATGAGTTTAATACTAGCATCAGGGATCAATCTCTATATAATGCACCAGGCTATCTGATTGTTAACATTGATGCTTTGCACATTAATTTCCAAAAACTAATAAAAAAAAAAAAAAGGGTACAACTTCGGTAAAACTTAAACATACAAGAAAAAATCAAGAGCAAATAAAAAATAACAAAAACAAAATAACAAGTGGTCAATTGATAAGTAAACTTGTGTGTCATTGCCATTTGGTACCTCAAGAACTATACTCCGTATCGGGGATATTTCCCATGTCCGCAAGAGAGGACATCCCTGTCTTGTACCGTTTTTAATATTTATAAGTTTGGAGTGGTGTCCAATAGCCCTAACCATAGCTGTGGGTGTAGAATATATACCTCTTAGAGCCGTCACAAATGGGCCCCTAAATCCCATCTTGTCCAAGACAGCAAACATATATGTCCAATCTATTCTGTCAAACGCCTTTTCCGCGTCCAGTGATAGCATCAGAGAAGGCGTTTTCGTCTTTGTCAGCTGGTTAATGATCGTAAGTATGCGTCTAATGTTGTCAGGGGCTTCTCTACCCATTACGAACCCAACCTGATCTGGATGGACGATATCTGGTAGCATGGATTTAAGCCTATTAGCCAATATCTTGGTAAAGATCTTAAGATCTTGGTTTATGAGAGAAAACAGAATTTATGCTTACCTGATAAATTACTTTCTCCAACGGTGTGTCCGGTCCACGGCGTCATCCTTACTTGTGGGATATTCTCTTCCCCAACAGGAAATGGCAAAGAGCCCAGCAAAGCTGGTCACATGATCCCCCCTAGGCTCCGCCTTCCCCAGTCATTCGACCGACGTAAAGGAGGAATATGCATAGGAGAAATCATATGATACCGTGGTGACTGTAGTTAGAGAAAATAATTCATCAGACCTGATTAAAAAACCAGGGCGGGCCGTGGACCGGACACACCGTTGGAGAAAGTAATTTATCAGGTAAGCATAAATTCTGTTTTCTCCAACATAGGTGTGTCCGGTCCACGGCGTCATCCTTACTTGTGGGAACCAATACCAAAGCTTTAGGACACGGATGATGGGAGGGAACAAATCAGGTCGCCTAGATGGAAGGCACCACGGCTTGCAAAACCTTTCTCCCAAAAATAGCCTCAGATGAAGCAAAAGTATCAAATTTGTAGAATTTGGTAAAAGTGTGCAGTGAAGACCAAGTCGCTGCCTTACATATCTGATCAACAGAAGCCTCGTTCTTGAAGGCCCATGTGGAAGCCACAGCCCTAGTGGAGTGAGCTGTGATTCTTTCAGGAGGCTGCCGTCCGGCAGTCTCATAAGCCAATCGGATAATGCTTTTAAGCCAGAAAGAGAGAGAGGTAGAAGTTGCTTTTTGACCTCTCCTTTTACCAGAATAAACAACAAACAAAGAAGATGTTTGTCTGAAATCCTTAGTAGCTGCTAAGTAAAATTTGAGAGCACGAACTACATCCAAGTTGTGCAATAAACGTTCCTTCTTTGAAACTGGATTAGGACACAAAGAAGGCACGACTATCTCCTGGTTAATATTTTTGTTAGAAACAACTTTCGGAAGAAAACCAGGTTTAGTACGCAAAACCACCTTATCTGCATGGAACACCAGATATGGAGGAGAACACTGCAGAGCAGATAACTCTGAAACTCTTCTTGCAGAAGAAATTGCAACCAAAAACAAAACTTTCCAAGATAACTTTATATCAACGGAATGTAGGGGTTCAAACGGAATCCCCTGAAGAACTGAAAGAACTAGATTGAGACTCCAGGGAGGAGTCAAATTTTTGTAAACAGGCTTGATTCTGACCAGAGCCTGAACAAAAGCTTGAACGTCTGGCACAGCCGCCAGCTTTTTATGAAGTAAAACAGATAAAGCAGAAATCTGTCCCTTCAAAGAACTTGCAGATAATCCTTTCTCCAAACCTTCTTGAAGAAAGGATAGAATCCTAGGGATTTTTATCTTGTTCCATGGGAATCCTTTAGATTCACACCAACAGATACATCTTTTCCATATTTTATGGTAGATTTTTCTAGTTACAGGCTTTCTAGCCTGAACAAGAGTATCAATGACAGAATCTGAGAACCCTCGCTTTGATAAAATCAAGCGTTCAATCTCCAAGCAGTCAGTTGGAGTGAGGCCAGATTCGGATGTTCGAACGGACCTTGAACAAGAAGGTCCTGTCTCAGAGGTAGCTTCCATGGTGGAGCTGATGACATATTCGCCAGGTCTGCATACCAAGTCCTGCGTGGCCACGCAGGAGCTATCAAGATCACCGATACCCTCTCCTGTTTGATCCTGGCTACCAGCCTGGGAATGAGAGGAAACGGTGGGAACACATAAGCTAGGTTGAAGCTCCAAGGTGCTACTAGTGCATCCACTAGAGTCGCCTTGGGATCCCTGGATCTGGACCCGTAGTAATGAACCTTGAAGTTCTGGCGAGAAGCCATCAGATCCATGTCTGGGATGCCCCATAATTGAATTATTTGGGCAAAGATTTCCGGATGGAGTTCCCACTCCCCCGGATGAAATGTCTGACGACTCAGAAAATCCGCTTCCCAATTTTCCACTCCTGGGATGTGGATTGCAGACAAGTGGCAGGAGTGAGTCTCCGCCCATTGAATTATCTTGGTCACTTCTTCCATCGCCAGGGAACTCCTTGTTCCCCCCTGATGGTTGATATACGCAACAGTCGTCATGTTGTCTGATTGAAACCTTATGAATTTGGCCTTTGCTAGCTGAGGCCAAGCCTTGAGAGCATTGAATATCGCTCTTAGTTCCAGAATGTTTATCGGTAGAAGAGATTCTTCCCGAGACCAAAGACCCTGAGTTTTCAGGGGTTCCCAGACCGCGCCCCAGCCCACCAGACTGGCGTCGGTCGTGACAATGACCCACTCTGGTCTGCGGAAGCTCATCCCTTGTGACAGGTTGTCCAGGGTCAGCCACCAACGGAGTGAATCTCTGGTCCTCTGATCTACTTGAATCGTTGGAGACAAGTCTGTATAATCCCCATTCCACTGTCTGAGCATGCACAGTTGTAATGGTCTTAGATGAATTCGCGCAAAAGGAACTATGTCCATTGCCGCAACCATCAAACCTATTACTTCCATGCACTGCGCTATGGAAGGAAGAAGAACAGAATGAAGTACTTGACAAGAGTTTAGAAGTTTTGATTTTCTGGCTTCTGTCAGAAAAATCCTCATTTCTAAGGAGTCTATTATTGTTCCCAAGAAGGGGACTCTTGTTGACGGAGATAGAGAACTTTTCTCTACGTTCACCTTCCACCCGTGAGATCTGAGAAAGGCTAGGACAATGTCCGTATGAGCCTTTGCTTGTGGCAGGGACGACGCTTGAATCAGAATGTCGTCCAAGTAAGGTACTACTGCAATGCCCCTCGGTCGTAGTGGATTGAAGAATAAAAACTACATTTAAACACCAAAAAACTCTAAGCCATCTCCGTGGAGATGTTGCCTGTACAACGGCAAAGAGAATGACTGGGGAAGGCGGAGCCTAGGGGGGATCATGTGACCAGCTTTGCTGGGCTCTTTGCCATTTCCTGTTGGGGAAGAGAATATCCCACAAGTAAGGATGACGCCGTGGACCGGACACACCTATGTTGGAGAAATGGGTCTATAACTAGCACACCATTTGACATTTTTCCCTGGTTTTGGTATTACAGCTATCCGTGCTCTAAGGATATCTGGGGGTATTGCATACCCTTGCATTATATGATTTGAGAATTTAACCAAATGGCATACCAATGAGGACTGGAACAATTTATAATATTCACCCGGAAGTCCATCAGGACCAGGGGCCTTTCCTGGTTTTAAGTCCTTTACTGCCTGTTAAACTTCAGTCATCGTAATGTCTTGATTCAACTTATCTCTGTCTTTTTCTGTCAAGGAGGCTAGGTGTGTGTCGTTAAGAAAGTTAGGCCTAGATATAGCGTTTGGCGGTGGTAGCCGTCAAAACCAGCGTTAGAGGCTCCTAACGCTGGTTTTTACCGCCCTCTGGTATTTGGAGTCAGTCAGGAAAGGGTCTAACGCTCACTTTGCAGCCGCGACTTTTCCATACCGCAGATCCCCCTACGCCATTTGCGTATCCTATCTTTTCAATGGGATCTTTCTAACGCCGGTATTTAGAGTCGTGGCTGAAGTGAGCGTTAGAAATCTAACGACAAAACTCCAGCCGCAGAAAAAAGTCAGTAGTTAAGAGCTTTCTGGGCTAACGCCGGTTCATAAAGCTCTTAACTACTGTGCTCTAAAGTACACTAACACCCATAAACTACCTATGTACCCCTAAACCGAGGCCCCCCCACATCGCCGCCACTCTATTAAAAATTTTTAACCCCTAATCTGCCGCTCCGTACACCGCCGCCACCTACATTATCCCTATGTACCCCTAATCTGCTGCCCCTAATACCACCGACACCTACATAATATTTATTAACCCCTAATCTGCCGCCCCCAACGTCGCAACCGCCACCTACCTACACTTATTAACCCCTAATCTGCCGACCGGACCGCTACTATAATAAATGTATTAACCCCTAATCCTCCTCACTCCCGCCTCAATAACCCTATAATAAATAGTATTAACCCCTAATCTGCCCTCCCTAACATCGCCGACACCTAACTTCAAGCATTAACCCCTAATCTGCCGACCAGAGCTCACCGCTACTCTAATAAATTTTTTAACCCCTAAAGCTAATTCTAACCCTAACACCCCCCTAAGTTAAATATAATTTTTATCTAACGAAATAAATTAACTCTTATTAAATAAATTATTCCTTACCTGTAAAATAAACCCTAATATAGCTACAATATAAATTATAATTATATTGTAGCTATTTTAGGATTAATATTTATTTTACAGGCAACTTTGAATTTATTTTAACCAGGTACAATAGCTATTAAATAGTTAATAACTATTTAATAGTTACCTAGTTAAAATAATTACTAAATTACCTGTAAAATAAATCCTAACCTAAGTTACAATTAAACCTAACACTACACTATCAATACATTAATTAATTAAATACAATACCTACAAATAACTACAATTAAATAAACTAACTAAAGTACAAAAAATAAAAAAATATTTACAAACATTAGAAAAATATTACAACAATTTTAAACTAATTACACCTACTCTAAGCCCCCTAATAAAATAAAGACCCCCAAAATAAAAAAAATGCCCTACCCTATTCTAAATTAAAAAAGTTCAAAGCTCTTTTACCTTAGCAGCCCTGAAAAGGGCCATTTGCGGGGCATGCCCCAAATAATTCAGCTCTTTTGCCTGTAAAAAAAAACATACAATACCCCCCCCCCAACATTACAAACCACCACCCACATACCCCTAATCTAACCCAAACCCCCCTTAAATAAACCTAACACTAAGCCCCTGAAGATCTTCCTACCTTATCTTCACCATGCCAGGTTCACCGATCCATCCTCCGAAGTCTTGATCCAAGCCTCCGAAGTCTTCATCCAAGCCCAAGTGGGGGCTGGCGATCCATAATCCGGCTGAATTTTTCTATCAAGCGGCGGCTGAAGAGGTTCAGAAGAGGCTCCAGAGTCTTCATCCTATCCGGGAAGAAGAGGAGATCCGGACCGGCAACCATCTTGATCCAAGCGGCATCTTCTATCTTCATCCGATGACGAACGGCTCCATCTTGAAGACCTTCAGCACGGATCCATCCTCTTCGTTCAACGTCCAACTGAAGAATGAAGGTTCCTTTAAGGGACGTCATCAGAGATGGCGTCCCTCGAATTCCGATTGGCTGATAGGATTCTATCAGCCAATCGGAATTAAGGTAGGAAAATTCTGATTGGCTGATGGAATCAGCCAATCAGAATCAAGTTCAATCCGATTGGCTGATTGGATCAGCCAATCAGATTGAGCTCGCATTCTATTGGCTGATCGGAATAGATGGAGCCGTTCGTCATCGGATGAAGATAGAAGATGCCGCTTGGATCAAGATGGTTGCCGGTCCGGATCTCCTCTTCTTCCCGGATAGGATGAAGACTTTGGAGCCTCTTCTGGACCTCTTCAGCCGCCGCTTGATAGAAGAATTCAGCCGGATTATGGATCGCCAGCCCCCGCTTGGGCTAGGATGAAGACTTCAGAGGCTTGGATCAAGACTTCGGAGGACGGATCGGTGAACCTGGCATGGTGAAGATAAGGTAGGAAGATCTTCAGGGGCTTAGTGTTAGGTTTATTTAAGGGGGGGTTGGGTTACATTAGGGGTATGTGGGTGGTGGGTTGTAATGTTGGGGGGGGGGTATTGCATGTTTTTTATTTACAGGCAAAAGAGCTGAATTATTTGGGGCATGCCCCGCAATTGGCCCTTTTCAGGGCTGGTAAGGTAAAAGAGCTTTGAACTTTTTAAATTTAGAATAGGGTAGGGCATTTTTTTATTTTGGGGGTCTTTGTTATTTTATTAGGGGGCTTAGAGTAGGTGTAATTAGTTTAAAATTGTTGTAATATTTTTCTAATGTTTGTAAATATTTTTTTATTTTTTGTAACTTAGTTCTTTTTTATTTTTTGTACTTTAGTTAGTTTATTTAATTGTAGTTATTTGTAGGTATTGTATTTAATTAATTTATTGATAGTGTAGTGTTAGGTTTAATTGTAACTTAGGTTAGGATTTATTTTACAGGTAATTTTGTAATTATTTTAACTATTTTAGCTATTAAATAGTTCTTAACTATTTAACAGCTATTGTACCTGGTTAAAATAAAAACAAAGTTGCCTGTAAAATAAATATTAATCCTAAAATAGCTACAATATAATTATAATTTATATTGTAGCTATATTAGGGTTTATTTTACAGGTAAGTATTTAGCTTTAAATAGGAATAATTTATTTAATAAGAGTTAATTTATTTCGTTAGATTTAAATTATATTTAATTTAGGGGGGTGTTAGTGTTAGGGTTAGACTTAGCTTTAGGGGTTAATCCATTTATTAGAGTAGCAGCGAGATCCGGTCGGCAGATTAGGGGTTAATGCTTGAAGTTAGGTGTCGGCGATGTTAGGGAGGGCAGATTAGGGGTTAATACTATTTATTATAGGGTTATTGAGGCGGGAGTGAGGCAGATTAGGGGTTAATAACTTTATTACAGTAGCAGTGAGGTGCGGTCGGCAGATTAGGGGTTAATTATTGTAGGTAGCTGGCGGCGGCGACGTTGTGCGGGGCAGATTAGGGGTTAATAAATATAATATAGGGGTCGGCGGTGTTAGGGGCAGCAGATTAGGAATACATAGGGATAACGTAGGTGCCGGCTGTGTATGGAGCGGCAGATTAGGGGTTAATAATATGCAGGGGTCAGCGATAGCGGGGGCGGCAGATTAGGGGTTAATAAATATAACATAGGGGTCGGCGGTGTTAGGGCAGCAGATTAGGGGTACATAGGGATAACGTAGGTGCCGGCGGTGTACGGAGCGGCAGATTAGGGGTTAATAATAATATGTAGGGGTCAGCAATAGCGGTGGCAGCAGATTAGGGGTTAATAAGTGTAAGGTTAGGGGTGTTTAGACTCGGGGTACATGTTAGGGTGTTAGGTGCAGACTTAGGAAGTGTTTCCGCATAGGAAACAATGGGGCTGCGTTAGGAGCTGAACGCTGCTTTTTTGCAGGTGTTAGGTTTTTTTTCAGCTCAAACAGCCCCATTGTTTTCTATGGGGGAATCGTGCACGAGCACGTTTTTGAAGCTGGCCGCGTCCGTAAGAAACGTTGGTATTTAGAGTTGCAGTGGAGGTAAATATGCACTACGCTCCCTTTTTTGGAGCCTAACGCAGCCCTTCTGTGAACTCTAAATACCAGCGGTATTTAAAAGGTGCGGGGGAAAAAACATAATTTATGCTTACCTCATAAATTTATTTCTCTTGTAGTGTATCCAGTCCACGAATCATCCATTACTTGTGGGATATTCTCCTTCCCAACAGGAAGTTGCAAGAGGATCACCCACAGCAGAGCTGCTATATAGCTCCTCCCCTCACTGCCATATCCAGTCATTCGACTGAAACAAGCCGAGAAAGGAGAAACCATAGGGTGCCGTGGTGACTGTAGTTTAATTAAAATTTAGACCTGCCTGAAAAGGACAGGGCGGGCCGTGGACTGGATACACTACAAGAGAAATAAATTTATCAGGTAAGCATAAATTATGTTTTCTCTTGTTAAGTGTATCCAGTCCACGGATCATCCATTACTTGTGGGATTCCAATACCAAAGCTAAAGTACACGGATGATGGGAGGGACAAGGCAGGAACTTAAACGGAAGGAACCACTGCCTGTAGAACCTTTCTCCCAAAAACAGCCTCCGAAGAAGCAAAAGTATCAAATTTGTAAAATTTGGAAAAGGTATGAAGCGAAGACCAAGTTGCAGCCTTGCAAATCTGTTCAACAGAGGCCTCATTTTTAAAGGCCCAGGTGGAAGCCACAGCCCTAGTAGAATGAGCTGTAATCCTTTCAGGAGGCTGCTGTCCAGCAGTCTCATAGGCTAAACGGATTATACTCCGAAGCCAAAAAGAAAGAGAGGTTGCCGAGGCATTCTGACCTCTCCTCTGTCCAGAGTAAACAACAAACAGGTTAGATGTTTGGCGAAAATCTTTAGTAGCCTGTAAGTAAAACTTCAAGGCACGGACTAAGTCTAGATTATGCAAAAGACGTTCCTTCTTTGAAGAAGGATTAGGAAATAATGATGGAACAACAATCTCTTGATTGATATTCTTGTTAGAAAACCCAGGTTTTGTACGCAGAACAACTTTATCTGAATGAAAGATCAGATAAGGAGAATCACAATGTAAGGCAGATAACTCCGAGACTCTTCGAGCCGAGGAAATAGCCATCAGAAAAAGAACTTTCCATGAAAGAAGTTTGATATCAATAGAATGAAGGGGTTCAAACAGAACCCCTTGAAGAACTTTAAGAACCAAGTTTAAGCTCCATGGAGGAGCAACAGGTTTAAACACAGGCTTAATTCTAACTAAAGCCTGACAAAATGCCTGAACGTCTGGAACTTCTGCCAGACGCTTGTGTAAAAGAATAGACAGAGCAGAAATCTGTCCCTTTAAAGAACTAGCTGATAATCCTTTGTCCAAACCCTCTTGGAGGAAGGACAATATCCTAGGAATCCTAACCCTACTCCATGAGTAATTCTTGGATTCACACCAATGAAGATATTTACGCCATATCTTGTGGTAAATTTTCCTGGTGACAGGCTTTCGTGCCTGTATTAAGGTATCAATTACTGACTCGGAGAAGCCACGCTTTCAATCTCCATGCAGTCAGTCTCAGAGAAAGTAGATTCGGATGATTGAAAGGACCTTGTATTAGAAGGTCTTGTCTCAGAGGCAGAGTCCATGGTGGAAAGGATGACATGTCCACTAGGTCTGCATACCAGGTCCTGCGTGGCCACGCAGGCGCTATCAATATCACCGATGCTCTTTCCTGTTTGATTTTGGCAATCAAACGAGGGAGCAGAGGAAATGGTGGAAACACATAAGCCAGGTTGAAGAACCAAGGCGCTGCTAGAGCATCTATCAGTGCCGCTTCTGGGTCCCTGGACCTGGATCCGTAACAAGGAAGCTTGGCGTTCTGGCGAGACGCCATGAGATCCAATTCTGGTTTGCCCCAACGGAGAACCAATTGAGCAAACACCTCCGGATGGAGTTTCCATTCTCCCGGGTGAAAAGTCTGACGACTTAGAAAATCCGCCTCCCAGTTCTCTACACCTGGGATATGGATCGCTGACAGGTGGCAAGAGTGAGTCTCTGCCCAGCGAATTATCTTGGAGACTTCTGACATCGCTAGGGAACTCCTGGTTCCCCCTTGATGGTTGATGTAAGCCACAGTCGTGATGTTGTCCGACTGAAATCTGATGAACCTCAGTGTTGCTAGCTGAGGCCAAGCCAGAAGAGCATTGAATATTGCTCTTAACTCCAGAATATTTATTGGGAGGAGTTTCTCCTCCTGAGTCCATGAACCCTGAGCCTTCAGGGAGTTCCAGACTGTACCCCAACCTAGAAGGCTGGCATCTGTTGTTACAATTGTCCAATCTGGTCTGCGAAAGGTCATACCCTTGGACAGATGGGCCCGAGATAACCACCAGAGAAGAGAATCTCTGGTTTCCTGATCCAGATTTAGTAGAGGGGACAAATCTGTGTAATCCCCATTCCACTGACTGAGCATGCATAATTGCAGCGGTCTGAAATGCAGGCGCGCGAATGGCACTATGTCCATCGTCGCTACCATTAAGCCGATTACTTCCATGCATTGAGCCACCGTGGGGCGCGGAATGGAGTGAAGAACACGGCAAGCATTTAGAAGTTTTGATAACCTGGACTCCGTCAGGTAAATTTTCATTTCTACAGAATCTATTAGAGTCCCTAGGAAGGAAACCCTTGTGAGAGGAGATAGAGAACTCTTTTCTTCGTTCACTTTCCACCCATGCGACCTCAGGAATGCCAGAACTATCTCTGCATGAAATTTGGCAATTAGAAAGCTTGACGCCTGTATCAGGATGTCGTCCAGGTAAGGAGCCACTGCTATGCCTCGCGGTCTTAGGACCGCCAGAAGTGAGCCCAGAACCTTTGTAAAAATTCTTGGGGCTGTAGCCAACCCGAATGGAAGAGCTACAAATTGGTAATGCCCGTCTAGAAAGGCAAACCTCAGGAACTGATGATGATTCTTGTGAATCGGAATGTGAAGGTAGGCATCCTTTAAGTCCACTGTGGTCATGTACTGACCCTCTTGGATCATGGGTAAAATGGTTTGAATAGTTTCCATCTTGAATGACGGAACTCTGAGGAATTTGTTTAGGATCTTTAAATCCAAAATTGGTATGAAAGTTCCCTCTTTTTTGGGAACCATAAACAGATTTGAATAAAACCCCTGTCCTTGTTCCGTCCGCGGAACTGGATGGATCACTCCCATTACAAGGAGATCTTGTACGCAGCTTAGGAATGCCTCTTTCTTTATCTGGTTTGCAGATAATCTTGAAAGGTGAAATCTCCCTTGTGGAGGAGAAGCTTTGAAGTCCAGAAGATATCCCTGAGATATGATCTCCAACGCCCAAAGATCCTGAACATCTCTTGCCCACGCCTGGGCGAAGAGAGAGAGTCTGCCCCCTACTAGATCCGTTGTCGGATAGGGGGCCGCTCCTTCATGCTGTCTTAGAGGCAGCAGCAGGCTTTCTGGCCTGCTTGCCCTTGTTCCAGGACTGGTTAGGTTTCCAGGCCTGCTTGGATTGAGCAAAAGTTCCCTCTTGTTTTGAAGCAGAGGAAGTTGATGCTGCACCTGCCTTGAAATTTCGAAAGGCACGAAAATTAGACTGTTTGGCCTTTGATTTGGCCCTGTCCTGAGGAAGGGTATGACCCTTACCTCCAGTAATGTCAGCAATAATTTCTTTCAAACCAGGCCCGAATAAGGTCTGCCCCTTGAAAGGAATGTTGAGTAATTTAGACTTTGAAGTCACATCAACTGACCAGGATTTGAGCCATAGCGCCCTACGCACCTGGATGGCGAATCCGGAATTCTTAGCCGTTAGTTTAGTCAAATGAACAATGGCATCAGAAACAAATGAGTTAGCTAGCTTAAGAGTTCTAAGCTTGTCAACAATTTCAGTCAATGGAGCTGTATGGATGGCCTCTTCCAGGGCCTCAAACCAGAATGCCGCCGCAGCAGTGACAGGGGCAATGCATGCAAGGGGCTGTAAAATAAAACCTTGTTGAATAAACATTTTCTTAAGGTAACCCTCTAATTTTTTTATCCATTGGATCTGAAAAAGCACAACTGTCCTCAACCGGAATAGTTGTACGCTTTGCTAAAGTAGAAACTGCTCCCTCCACCTTAGGGACAGTCTGCCATAAGTCCCGTGTAGTGGCATCTATTGGAAACATTTTTCTAAATATAGGAGGTGGGGAAAAGGGCACACCGGGCCTATCCCACTCCTTACTAATAATTTCTGTAAGCCTTTTAGGTATTGGAAAAACATCAGTACTCACCGGCACTGCATAGTATTTATCCAGCCTACACAATTTCTCTGGCACTGCAATTGTGTCACAGTCATTCAGAGCAGCTAATACCTCCCCAAGCAATACACGGAGGTTCTCAAGCTTAAATTTAAAATTAGAAATCTCTGAATCAGGTCTCCCCGATTCAGAGACGTCACCCACAGACTGAAGCTCTCCGTCCTCAGGTTCTGCATATTGTGACGCAGTATCAGACATGGCTCTTACAGCATCTACGCGCTCTGTATCTCGTCTAACCCCAGAGCTATCGCGCTTGCCTCTCAATTCAGGCAATCTGGATAATACCTCTGACAGGGTATTATTCATGATTGCAGCCATGTCCTGCAAAGTAAACGCTATGGGCGTCCCTGATGTACTTGGCGCCATATTAGCGTGCGTCCCTTGAGCGGGAGGCGAAGGGTCAGACACGTGGGGAGAGTTAGTCGGCATAACTTCCCCCTCGACAGACCCCTCTGGTGACAATTCTTTTATAGATAAAGACTGATCTTTACTGTTTAAGGTGAAATCAATACATTTAGTACACATTCTCCTATGGGGCTCCACCATGGCTTTTAAACATAATGAACAAGTATCCTCTGTTTCAGACATGTTTTTACAGACTAGCAATGAGACTAGCAAGCTTGGAAAACACTTTAAAGCAAGTTAACAAGCAATATAAAAAAACGTTACTGTGCCTTTAAGAGAAACAAATTTTGACAAAATTTGAAATAACAGTGAAAAAAGGCAGTTACACTAACAAAATTTTTATAGTGTATGTAACAAGTCAGCAGAGCATTGAACCCACTTGCAAATGGATGATTAACCCCTTAATAACAAAAACGGAATAATAAATGACAAAAACGTTTTTTAAACACAGTCACAACAACTGCCACAGTCTACTGTGGTTGTTACCCTCCTCAAACACGACTTTGAAGCCTTTTGAGCCCTTCAGAGATGTCCTGTATCATGCAGAGGGAAGCTGAATGTCTCTGTCAGTATTTTTATCTGCACAGAAAAGCACTAAAATAGGCCCTTCCCACTCATATTACAACAGCGGAAAGCCTCAGGAAACTGTTTCTAGGCAAAAATCAAGCCAGCCATGTGGAAAAAAACTAGGCCCCAATAAGTTTTATCACCAAGCATATATAAAAACGATTAAACATGCCAGCAAACGTTTTATATTGCACTTTTATAAGAGTATGTATCTCTGTTAATAAGCCTGATACCAGTCGCTATCACTGCATTTAAGGCTTTACTTACATTAATCCGGTATCAGCAGCATTTTTCTAGCAAATTCCATCCCTAGAAATATGTTAACTGCACATACCTTATTGCAGGAAAACCTGCACACCATTCCCCCTCTGAAGTTACCTCACTCCTCAGAATATGTGAGAACGGCAATGGATCTTAGTTACTTCTGCTAAGATCATAGAAATCACAGGCAGATTCTTCTTCTAATGCTGCCTGAGATGAAACAGTACACTCCGGTACCATTTAAAAATAACAAACTTTTGATTGAAGTTAAAAAACTAACTATAATACACCACTCTCCTCTTACTACGTCCATCTTTGTTGAGAGTTGCAAAAGAATGACTGGATATGGCAGTGAGGGGAGGAGCTATATAGCAGCTCTGCTGTGGGTGATCCTCTTGCAACTTCCTGTTGGGAAGGAGAATATCCCACAAGTAATGGATGATCCGTGGATTGGATACACTTAACAAGAGAAAAAGCACGAGTAGCTAACACACCCCTTTGGCCGCAGAACTCTAAATCTAGCCGTTAGTTAGCAAAGCCTTAGTTTGAGTCACCTTGTTTCCATCATATAGATCACTATAGTAATCAGCAAAACAGTCAACTATCTCCTGCGGATGGGTTGTGCTGGTACCGTCTTGTTTCTGAATTTGTGCTATAGCCGCTATTCTCAATTTGTCCCGAATTTTATTAGCCAGATACCTATCCGGTTTATTGGAGTATATATAGTAATTGGTCTTAAGTCTGAATGCTGCCCTAACTGACTGATCGTTAAGAATGTTGGCTAATGTCGAGCGCTTTTCATGTAGTTGTTGATAAATAGTCTTAGAGTGTGTAAGTCTGTGTTGCTGTTCCAGTGCGTTTATTTCTTTTTGTAGTTCTAATCTTTGACTGCTACATTTTTTAACCAAGGCAGCTTTTTCCTTTATAAGCAGTCCTCTTAAAAAGGTTTTGTGAGCCGCCCAAGTTGATATAGGATTCTCTGTCGTCCCTGTATTAATCTGCCAATATTCCAATATCTGTTGTGTTATAGATTTTAATATTAATGGGTCTTTTAGGCAGAAAGAGTCAAAGGTCCATGTTTTAGTTCTGTTCAATGTCTGTAAAGTGCCTAGTTTCAGTTGTGTTATTGAGTGGTCCGACCACACACAGGGGTGGATAGTGGCTGATTCTAGGGAAGACTGTAGTATTTGGCTGACAAATATGTAATCTAACTTTGTGTACGTTTTGTGTGCCGCAGAATAATATGTGGTGTCTACTGTGTTTCCATATAGGGTCTTCCAGGAGTCAATTAAGGCATGTGTGCTCAGGTGATCAAGTATCACCTTGGTTTTGTTGTATTGTCTATGTTGTTTATTGGTCATTAATTGGAGACGTTTTCTAGATTGTAATGCAAGGTCCACGTTAAAGTCTCCAGCTAATATCGTCCTAGACTGAGTCCATTGGTCAATTGATGTGATAGCAGTTTAAAGAAAGTGTCTTGCTTATCACTGGGAGCATATAAATTACAAAAAGTGATTTCCGTACCTTGTATCTGACCTCTAACTATTAAAAATCTGCCTTCTTTATCTTTAATTGTATCTGTATGAACAAAGGGTATAGAGGAGTGTATAAGGATAGAGACTCCTCTCTTTTTCGAGTCAGTCGTAGCATGATAATGTAGTGGGAAGTCTCTAGTCCAATATCTGGGTATTTGTGAGTTTAAAAAATGCGTTTCCTGTAGAAAAATCACATTGGCTCTTAAGGATCTATATTGTGTAAGTGCTGTTCTTCTCTTAATTTCTGAGTTCAGCCCCCTAACATTATGTAAAATCAGGTTAATGGCCCATGGTTCCATAGTTAAGACAGGGTTTATAGCTAATAATGCGGATAGTGTCTACTGTCTTAAGTTTATATTGTCCTAAACGTTTCTCATCTGATGACTGTTCGTCTGCTACAAAATCAGTAAACAAAGAAAGGAAACTGCTACGTTCTTTAATTTGCCCCCTAGTAGTTGACACAATATGATAACAAAAAGGTGAATAGTACTTCAATGACCACCTAACCATAAACATCATAAACGTATAAACTAAATATATCCATTTTGGATATATAACAATAATTAAACTAATAATGTAATACAAAATTTGTATGACAAAAAATATTTCAGAACTTTTAACTTGTGTTGTTAGAAAACAACACATCACATTGTGTGTGCATAAGAAAACAAAAACCTTAAATATATTTCAATTAGAAAGTGTGAGGGGACACACCTCAGGACTGCGTTGGGTCCGTCTCCGAACCTCAGATGTCCATTTTGATATACAGTTTAAATCATATAAAATGCTGTAACAAAACTTAAGGATTGGTTATCATCTATCATTGATGTCCAATTTAATATTGTTATAAGAACTCAATATGTTTTCAAAAGACAGTTCAAATAGAGAAATATACTTATCTCTAGGCCAGTCTCGTTTCAATGGTGTCTCTCAAGCAAGAAACCATTCTCAGCCCGATTGTTCCCGACTGTTCTTTTTCTTTCCTTTAACTCCTTCAGTGGATTACCTTAAGCAAGTTTGTAGAATCAAAGGCTGATCATGTTTTCTGTTTTTTCTTAGGGACTTCCGTCCATTTTCCTCTAGATGACGATCCCTGCTGTGTGGAATTGCGAGGTGTGTTTTGCTCCTGAGATGGGGTTGGTAGCTCTGAACATTCCAGTTTGAGATGTTTACATATCTCTGGGATTTCTGACAGATTATCAATTGAGGTTATTCTACCTTTATATTGAATGTGTAGTGCAAATGGGAAGCCCCATCTGTAGGGAATTTGATTCTTACGTAACAACTGCGTGAGAGGTCTTAGTGCACTTCGCTTTTGTAGTGTTTTTAGACAGAGATCTTGGTAAAACTGGATGACTGACCCCTTAAATTTAAAGGTGGGATTCTTTCTGGCTGCTGCCATTATTTCTTCTCTCTCTTGGAAGCGGAACATTTTTACAATTATGTCTCTTGGAGGGTCTCCCTTTTTTGGTGTGCGCTCTTTCCATTTTAAATTTGCCTCATCTCTATCCTCTGTTATGGTTTGGAATAATTGCAATAAAAAGTCTTTTATTTCCGGTGCAGTCACCGCTTCAGGTATTCCTTTTAATCTTGTATTACATCTTCTTCCTCTATTCTCCAAGTCTTCTAGTTATTATTGATGTTAGCTATTTCTTGTTGTTGGGACGAGATCTGTTGTTGTAAAATGGATATATCTTCTGTGACAGAGTCCTCTATGCCTTCCAATATCTCAACTCTTGTTCCCAGTTCCAGTATATCTTGTTTGATACCCGCCAGGCTATTAGTGACAGTACTTTATAAAGTGTCCATTTTCTCTAGCATTTTGTCAAAAGATGGTGTTAATATCTTGTTTTGATACAAGATTTTGGAGATCTGCTTTTGTGATAGATATCATATCCGTGTTATCAGATTGGTGTTCTGAGTCCATTTCTTCCTCTGGGGGTGAAGTCTCTCTTTCTGGAGTTTTCCCTCCTTTGGTAGGTTTAAAAAAGGGGTGCTGTGTGGTGGGCTTTGAGACAAGTTGTGGTTTATGTTGCTTTCTAACCGACATAGTTCCTATTCAGAGGAACCGGTATCCTCTCACTGCTTTAGCTTATGACTTGTTTCAGTACACAGTGTGTAGTTTGATTTGAAAGTCAAAGAGATCCCCTCCCTTCTGTTATCCAGCAGCCCTCTGCAGCGTATTGCAGCATTTCTGTAGGTAATTCTACCCCCTTAGAAGCTTTTAGTAATGGCAGCAGCTATACATAACTTAGTATAAATGTCTCTTATATTTTAGCAAACGTTGAAAAATTTCAACCTAAACTGTATATCAGATACACAGTAAATACCAATCCAAATAAGTCACAGGCAGAGCCGAGCCCTTTTTCTCTAAAGTTAACAGATACGGTGAGGTGAGCAATTGTAGTAGTGTCTTTTATTGCATCTTCTGCAGTGAGTAATTTCAGCCTGCATTATATATTAAATATACGGTAAATATCAATCCAAATGAAACAGAGACATAACATAGCACTGCCTCTCTAAGGCTGGTTAATAAAGCATTAAGAGCAGTAGTAGTTTTGTTTTATTATTGCATCTCCCATTTCTGTGATATGTCCGTTAACAGCCAACCTTCTTCTCCATCCTCAATCCCCCTTATAGCATAGCCGACTACTATATAGGCCATGGGTATAACTATTGCACAAAGTTTTGGATGCGCCATTTAACTGTGTCCCACGTGTGTGTATAAGGTTATGGCCTTGCAGTACAGTGTTCACTTGCATCTTCTCATATAACAGCCAGCCAACTTATATAACATTAATCCAGCTTACCGGATACTTTGACCCTTTTCACATGATGTTTCCCAAACTTCGGTACACCTCTCACAGCCGTTACAAGCACTTTACTGCCAACTGCGTGTAAACCTTACTCCTAAAGATGGCGGATCCGTTTCTTTCACTGCCGTGCACTTCGCCCAATAATTTTCTCTCCTTCTGTAATGCAAATCTAGTAAAGTCGTTCTCAGTGAGCTCAGAAGTATTCCCGCAGCGTGTTATAAGCAGTTAGATTGCCAAATTTGAAGTTTAGCACACTTTCAATTTTCTCTATGCACGGAGCTCAGTGATTATGCTGCCATCACTGAGCTCTTCCAGGCTCCGCCCCCTCAGAAACTGAAATTTTAAAAGTCACTGCTCTCTTCAGTATAATCTATTGTACTGCTAATGTTTGTCTATGAATATTTTATGGGTATGTGCTGGATTTTAGCAGTGGGCGTGGCTGAAACCCATGAACTTAAAAATCAGTAGGGGTGTTCACATACTTTTTGGCCATAATGTGTATATTTATACTGTTCTCAAACCTAAATGCCCATAGATTTATGTATATATCTAATCTTTTAAACAGTCCTGTTCAAGGAGCCCTAATGATAGAGGCAAAATCAGAGTGAAATACAGCTGTAAAATCAAATGTAACAGCATATGTAACACGTGGGTGTTGTCACATATACTACAGTTGCAAAAAACAATATGGCTTGCAAGAAACAATGTGGCTTTGAATCAGCAATGACAGAAGACGCCTCTGCAAAATACTTATCTGGAATGATTGCCTCTAAAGCATTTTACCTGCATTGAAGTAACAGATTCTAGCAGATTACATAAGCCCTAGTATTTAAAATCTTTAATCAAAAGTGTTACACTGAGCTTCCAACACAGGGCTTGAATTTATTGATTGTAGCTACTAAACTCTATTAATTTTGTGTTGTGGGGCAGTTTAGGGTGCTTGAAGCCAGTGGCAGAGGTGTACATGACAGGGTATAAGGTCATAGCTAATATAATACAAGGAATAAGGATAAACCAGTGGTAGCTAATGTAATCTCTACTAAAATTGTGTTTGTAATGTCCGTCGCCATCGGCAGTTGAGCACGCATCCTCAAAGGAATGTTGGATGCGCGCGCAGCCGCCTCGCGGCGACAGACAGCTTCAGGAGCTCCAACTCTCAGCTGTAACATAACAGCTGAGAGCTGGAGCTTCTGAAGCTTCAGGCATCTGCCGCATATGGAGCCGGAGTGCGATCGGTGCTCTGCCTCCATATGAGGCTAGATGCTTGATTGTTACAGACGGTGACACTGTGTGTGTCACCGTCTGTAACGATCTTCTGCTGGTGCCGGTGGGAGGTGCGGGCAGCTCAGCAGGGAAGGGGAGGGAGTGAGAGTGCCCTAATTTAAAAAAAAAATGGCGGCTCAGCAGGGAAGGGGAGGTAGTGGGAGTGTCCCAATTAAAAAAAAAAAGGACAGGGGAGAGAGAGCAAAAGAGAAGGGGGAGAGAGCAAAAGAGAAGGGGGGAGAGAGCAAAAGAGAGGGGGGAGAGGGAGAGCAAAAGCAAAAGAGGGGGGAGAGGGAGAGCAAAAGAGAGGGGGGAGAGAGAGCCAAAGATAGGTGGAGAGGGAGAGCAAAAGAGAGGGGAGAGAGAGAGAACAAATGAGAGCTGGAGAGAGAGCCAAAGATAGGGGGAGAGAGAGCCAAAGAGAGGGGGGAAAGAGAGCAAAAGAGAGGGGGGAGAGAGAGCAAAAGAGAGGGGGGAGAGAGAGCAAAAGAGAGGGGGGGGGAGAGAGCAAAAGAGAGGGGGGGGGGAGAGCAAAAGAGAGGGGGATAGGGAGAGCAAAAGAGAGGGGGAGAGCAAAAGAGAGGGGGAGAGCAAAAGAGAGGGGGAGAGCAAAAGAGAGGGGGAGAGCAAAAGAGAGGGGGAGAGGGAGAGCAAAAGAGAGGGGGAGAGGGAGAGCAAAAGAGAGGAGGAGAGGGAGAGCAAAAGAGATGGGAGAGAGCAAAAGAGGGGGAGAGAGAGCAAAAGAAAGGGGGGAGAGAGAGCAAAAGAGGGGGAGAGAGAGCAAAAGAGGGTGAGAGAGAGCAAAAGAGGGTGAGAGAGAGCAAAATTGGGGAGACAGCAAAAGAGAGGGGGGGGAGAGAGCAAAAGAAAGGGGGGAGAGAGCAAAAGAAAGGGGGGAGAGAGCAAAAGGGTTGGCGAAAGAATCCACCTGGATGGCAGGGTGGTGAAAGAATCCACATTTCACTACCCTGCCATTTTTGGAATCCACCTGGATGCAGCGTAATTCCGGAAATGGCAGGGTGGTTCCGTCACCACAATAGACCGCCCTTCCAAAAATGGCAGGGTGGTTCCGTCACCACAAAAGACTGCCCTCTGGGCAGGCTTTCCCACTTATTTATATAAAAGAAGATTTACAAAATAGGTTGTGTCTACATCTGTAGCTTAAACAAAAATTAGACTTATCGACCAGTAAAAATGATAAAAGGTAACTAGGGAGGAATCTGGAAAACAGTAAGTATGAACACAATTCTGGACCAGTGGAATATGGGTAGCAAACAGTAACACATGATGACATTCTTAGAGTTAAACTGACAACAGCTGGCACAGGAACACTGAATAGTAGAGCTACAGCAGACACACAGAATAGCATGGCAGCTAGCACAAGAACACAGGATAGCAGTCTATAGAGATATATCTAACACAGAAACCCAGGATGGCAGTTTGTAAGATGACTTGCAGCTGACACTGAAAAATTGAATAGCAGTCTAAGTATAAATGCAGCAGAAATTGGAACAGAAGACAATAGCAGAGCTGCAACTGGCGCATGAACATAGAATAATATGAAGAGCTGCAGCTGACACAGGAACACAGTTCAGCAGGACAGTGAACTCATGATTGGATTAGAAAGCTCGCCCATGTCTGGCCTTGGCGGAGTACTGAACTATGCAAGAGTAAGTGTAGACAGGATATAAATGATAAAGGAACTTGACAGAAGTCCATGTCAGGACTAGCGCAGAGGACATTGACTGTGTTGGACAATAGGCCTGCATGGCTACGTAGACGAGTAAGAAGAACAAAAATAATTAACATAATTACAGTGGTATTGAAAAGAATCACCCCCTTGAAAATAATCACATTTTGTTGCTTTGAAGTCTGAAATAAAGACAGACACAGTTTTTGTTTATCCAGTTGTAATTACTCAGTGCAACTTATAACATCCAAGTGAAAGATATAACACCAACATGTCAGGCAAAAATAAAGACATATCAAAAACAGAATCACTGAGTTGGAAAAGGGTTCACCCCACATAAAATTACTTGTAAACTCAATCAGGTGTAGCTAATCACCTTCTCAACGGCACACACAAAGCCATTTGGCCTTCAACTGTGATCAGCTGTGGGCATATTGATTAGCTCAGCATGAAAAGAGCTTTTCTGGAGCATCTCAGTCACTGTGGCAAGTCACTGTCAAATGATCTCCGGGATTATGTTGTGGACAGGCACAAGTCAGGAGATGGATACAAGAAAATATCAAAGGTTTTAGCAATGCCTAGAAGAACAGTGAAGTCTATTATTAAGAAGTGGAAGGTATTTGGTAAACCTTGAAAGAGTCAGGAGGAAACCAAGAGGCCCAAGGCAACTCTGAAGCAGTTGCAGGAATTTATGACAATGAGTAGTAATTGTGTGCATGTGACAATATCACAAATTTTCCAAGAATGTGGCTTGTATTGGAGGGTTGCAAGAAAAAAGTAACTTCTCAAGAAAAGCCACATGCAGTCACAACCTAGATTTACCATAACATACCTAGGAGATTCTGAGGCCACATGGAAAAAGGTGCTATGGTCAGATGAGACTAAAATTTAATTATTTGGCCTCAACACCAAACGATATGTCTGGAGGAAATCCAATAAAGCTCAACATCCAAAAACACCATACCTACAGTAAAGCATGGAGGTAGAAATATCCTGTTATGCGGATATTTCTCTGCAGCAGGCACTGGAGCACTTGTCAGGATAGAAGGAAAAATGGATGTGGCAAAATACCGTCAAATTCTTCAGGAAAATCTGCTGCCCTCTGCCAGAAAGTTGTCAATAAAAAAAGGTTTACCTTCCAACATGACAATGACCAAAAGCACACAGCAAAAATTACCACACAGTGGTTGAAGGAGAAAAAGGTGAATGTCCTTGCATGGACAAATCAGAGCCCAGACTTAAACCCCATAGAATATCTGTGGCATCACTTGAAGACTGCAGTCCACAACCGGTCACCAACAAATGTAACGGAACTGGAGCAGTTCTGCAAAGAAGAGTGGGCAAATATTGCACAGTCTAGATGTGCAAAGTTAGTAGAGACATATCCCAACAGACTAAAGGCTGTAGTTAAAGCAAAAGATGGTTCAACAAAATACTGACACAAGGGGGTGATCCTTTTTGCAACTCAGTAATTCTATTTTTGAATTGTCTATTTTTGCCTGACATATTTCTGTTATATCTTTCACTTGGATGTTATAAGTTGCACTGAGTAATTACAACTGGATAAAACAAAAACAGAATTTATGCTTACCTGATAAATTACTTTCTCCAACGGTGTGTCCGGTCCACGGCGTCATCCATTACTTGTGGGAAATATTCTCTTCCCCAACAGGAAATGGCAAAGAGCACAGCAAAAGCTGTCCATATAGCCCCTCCTCGGGCTCCGCCCCCCAGTCATTCGACCGACGGTTAGGAGAAAAAAGGAGAAACTATAGGGTGCCGTGGTGACTGTAGTATATAGAGAAAGAAATTTTTCAAACCTGATTAAAAAAACCAGGGCGGGCCGTGGACCGGACACACCGTTGGAGAAAGTAATTTATCAGGTAAGCATAAATTCTGTTTTCTCCAACATTGGTGTGTCCGGTCCACGGCGTCATCCATTACTTGTGGGAACCAATACCAAAGCTTTAGGACACGGATGAAGGGAGGGAGCAAATCAGGTTACCTAAACAGAAGGCACCACGGCTTGCAAAACCTTTCTCCCAAAAACAGCCTCCGAAGAAGCAAAAGTATCAAATTTGTAAAATTTGGCAAAAGTGTGCAGAGAAGACCAAGTCGCTGCCTTACATATCTGATCAACAGAAGCCTCGTTCTTGAAGGCCCATGTGGAAGCCACAGCTCTAGTGGAGTGAGCTGTGACTCGTTCAGGAGGCTGCCGTCCGGCAGTCTCATAAGCCAATCGGATAATGCTTTTCAGCCAGAAAGAGAGGTAGCAGTAGCTTTTTGTCCTCTCCTCTTACCAGAGTAAACGACAAACAAAGATGAGGTTTGTCTAAAATCCTTAGTTGCTTCTAAATAGAACTTTAAAGCACGAACTACATCTAAATTGTGTAACAAACGTTCCTTCTTTGAAACTGGATTCGGACACAGAGAAGGAACAACTATTTCCTGGTTAATATTCCTGTTGGAAACAACCTTCGGAAGAAAACCAGGCTTAGTATGCAAAACGACCTTATCTGAATGGAACACCAGATAGGGTGTATTATACTGCAAAGCAGATAATTCCGAAACTCTTCTTGCAGAAGAAATAGCAACCAAAAACAGAACTTTCCAAGATAGTAACTTGATATCTATGGAATGTAAGGGTTCAAACGGAACCCCTTGAAGAACTGACAGAACTAAATTTAGACTCCAAGGAGGAGTCAAGGGTCTGTAAACAGGCTTGATTCTGACCAAAGCCTGTACAAAAGCTTGTACATCTGGCACAGCTGCTAGTCGTTTGTGTAACAAGACAGATAAAGCAGAAATCTATCCTTTTAGAGAACTCGCTGACAATCCCTTATCCAAACCTTCTTGGAGAAAGGAGAGTATCTTAGGAATTTTAATCTTACTCCAGGAGAATCCCTTGGATTCACACCAACAGATATATCTTTTCCATATTTTATGGTAAATCTTTCTAGTCACAGGTTTTCTGGCTTGGACCAGAGTATCTATCACTGAATCTGAAAACCCACGCGTGGATAAAATCAAACGTTCAATTTCCAAGCAGTCAGCTGCAGAGAAACTAGATTTGGATGTTCGAATGGACCTTGTACTAGAAGATCCTGTCTCAAAGGTAGCTTCCATGGTGGAGCCGATGACATATACACCAGGTCTGCATACCAAGTCCTGCGCGGCCACGCAGGAGCTATCAGAATCACCGAGGCCTTCTCCTGTTTGATCCTGGCTACAAGCCTGGGAAGGAGAGGGGACGGTGGAAACGCATAAGCTAGGTTGAACGACCAAGGCGCCACTAATGCATCCACTAGAGTCGCCTTGGGATCCCTGTCTCTGGACCCGTAGCAAGGAACCTTGAAGTTCTGACGAGACGCCATCAGATCCATGTCTGGAATGCCCCATAATTGAGTCAACTGGGCAAACACCTCCGGGTGGAGTTCCCACTCCCCCGGATGGAAAGTCTGACGACTCAGATAATCCGCCTCCCAGTTGTCTACTCCTGGGATGTGGATTGCAGATAGATGGCAGGAGTGATCCTCCGCCCATTTGATGATTTTGGATACCTCTCTCATCGCCAAGGAACTCCTTGTTCCCCCCTGATGGTTGATGTAAGCTACAGTCATCATGTTGTCTGACTGGAATCTTATGAATCCGGCCTTCGCTAGTTGAGGCCAAGCCCGGAGAGCATTGAATATCGCTCTCAGTTCCAGAATGTTGATCGGGAGAAGAGACTCTTCCCGAGACCATAAACCCTGAGCTTTCAGGGAATCCCAGACCGCGCCCCAGCCTAATAGACTGGCGTCGGTCGTGACAATGACCCACTCTGGTCTGCGGAAACTCATTCCCTGAGACAGGTGATCCTGGGACAACCACCAACGGAGTGAGTCTCTGGTCATCTGGTCTACTTGAATCCTTGGAGACAAGTCTGTATAGTCCCCATTCCACTGCTTGAGCATGCACAGTTGTAATGGTCTTAGATGAATCCGAGCAAAAGGAACTATGTCCATTGCTGCAACCATCAACCCTACTACTTCCATGCACTGAGCTATGGAAGGCTGCAGAATAGAGTGAAGAACTTGACAAGCGTTTAGAAGCTTTGATTTTCTGACTTCTGTCAAGAAGATCTTCATTTCTAAAGAATCTATTATTGTTCCCAAAAAGGGAACTCTTGTCGACGGAGACAGGGAACTCTTTTCTACGTTCACCTTCCACCCGTGAGATCTGAGAAAGGCTAGAACAATGTCTGTATGAGCCTTTGCCTTGGAAAGAGACGACGCTTGAATTAGAATGTCTTCCAGATAAGGTGCCACTGCAATGCCCCTTGGTCTTAGAACCGCTAGAAGGGACCCGAGCACCTTTGTGAAAATTCTGGGAGCAGTGGCTAGTCCGAATGGGAGAGCCACGAACTGATAATGTTTGTACAGAAAGGCGAACCTTAGGAACTGATGATGATCTTTGTGGATAGGAATATGTAGATACGCATCCTTTAAATCCACGGTAGTCATATATTGACCCTCCTGGATTGTAGGTAAAATTGTTCGAATGGTTTCCATTTTGAACGATGGAACTCTGAGAAATTTGTTTAGAATTTTTAAATCCAGAATTGGTCTGAAAGTTCCCTCTTTTTTGGGAACTACAAACAGATTTGAGTAAAACCCCTGACCTTGTTCCACAGTTGGAACTGGGTGTATCACTCCCATCTTTAACAGGTCTTCTACACAATGTAAGAATGCCTGTCTCTTTATTTGGTTTGAAGATAAGTGACATGTGGAACTTTCCCCTTGGGGGTAGTTCCTTGAATTCTAGAAGATAACCCTGAGAGACTATTTCTAGTGCCCAGGGATCCTGAACATCTCTTGCCCAAGCCTGAGCAAAGAGAGAGAGTCTGCCCCCTACTAGATCCGGTCCTGGATCGGGGGCTACCCCTTCATGCTGTTTTGGTAGCAGCAGCAGGCTTCTTGGCCTGTCTACCCTTGTTCCAGCCTTGCATTGGTTTCCAAGCTGGTTTAGTCTGGGAAGCGTTACCCTCTTGTCTAGAGGCTGCAGAGTTGGAAGCCGGTCCGTTCCTGAAATTGCGAAAGGAACGAAAATTGGACTTATTCTTGGCCTTGAAAGGCCTATCTTGTGGGAGGGCATGGCCCTTTCCCCCAGTGATGTCTGAAATAATTTCTGTCAATTCTGGCCCAAAACGGGTCTTACCTTTGAAAGGGATATTAAGCAATTTTGTCTTGGAAGAAACATCTGCCAACCAAGACTTTAGCCAGAGCGCTCTACGCGCCACAATTGCAAACCCTGAATTTTTCGCCGCTAATCTCGCTAACTGCAAAGCGGCGTCTAAAATAAAGGAATTAGCTAACTTAAGTGCGTGAATTCTGTCCATGACCTCCTCATACGGAGTCTCCCTACTGAGCGACTTTTCCAGTTCCTCGAACCAGAACCACGCCACTGTAGTGACAGGAATAATGCACGAAATAGGTTGAAGGAGGTAACCTTGCTGTACAAAAATCTTTTTAAGCAAACCCTCCAATTTTTTATCCATAGGTTCTTTGAAAGCACAATTGTCCTCAATGGGAATGGTCGTGCGTTTGGCTAGTGTAGAAACCGCCCCCTCGACCTTAGGGACTGTTTGCCATAAGTCCTTCCTGGGGTCGACCATGGGGAACAATTTCTTAAATATAGGAGGAGAGATAAAAGGTATGCCTGGCTTCTCCCACTCCTTATTCACTATGTCCGCCACCCTTTTAGGTATCGGAAAGGCATCAGGGTGCACCGGGACCTCTAGGAACTTGTCCATTTTGCACAATTTTTCTGGGATGACCAGATTGTCACAATCATCCAGAGTAGATAGCACCTCCTTAAGTAATGCGCGGAGATGCTCTAATTTAAATTTAAATGTCACAACATCAGGTTCTGCCTGCTGAGAAATTCTTCCTGTATCAGAAATTTCTCCATCTGACAAACCCTCCCTCACTGCCACTTCAGACTGGTGTGAGGGAATGACAGATAAATTATCATCAGCGCCCTACTGCTCTACAGTGTTTAAAACTGAGCAATCACGCTTTCTCTGAAATGCTGGCATTTTGGATAAAATATTAGCTATGGAGTTATCCATTACTGCCGTCAATTGTTGCATAGTAACAAGCATTGGTGTGCTAGAAGTACTAGGGGTCGCCTGCGCGGGCATAACTGGTATAGACACAGAAGGAGAGGATGTAGAACTATCCCTACTTCCTTCATCTGAGGAATCATCCTGGGCAACCTTACTAATTGTGACAGTACTGTCCTTACTTTGTTTGGACGCCATGGCACAATTATCACATATATTTGAAGGGGGAACCACATTGGCTTCCATACATACAGAACATGATCTATCTGAAGGTACAGACATGTTAAACAGGCTTAAACTGGTTAATAAAGCAAAAAAAACGTTTTTAAACAAAACCGCTATTGTCTCTTTAAATGTTAAACAGGGCACACTTTATTACTGAATATGTGAAAAACTATGAAGGAATTATCCAATCTTTACCACAGTGTCTTAATGCATTCAAAGTATTGCACCCCAATTTTCAAGCTGTTAACCCTTAAAATGCGGAAACCGGAGCCGTTTGCAATTTTAACCCCACTACAGACCCAGCCACAGCCTTTGTTGCGACTTCACCTATCCCAGGGTGGTATACGATACCAATTCAAGCCTTCTAGGAACGTTTTCAGTGGATACCAGACCCTCACACATGCAGCTGCATGCACTGCACTCAAAAGAAATTGCGCAATAATGGCGCGAAAATGAGGCTCTGCCTACTACAGTGAAAGGCCCTTCCTGACTGGGAAGGTGTCTTAACTAGTGCCTGGCGATAAAAACGTTCCCCAAACAATAAAAGTGTGAAATCTACTTCAAACTTTAAATAACAACTTAAATAAACAATCGATTTAGCCCTTAAGAGTGTCCACCAGTTAATAGCCCATAATAAGCCCTTTATTCTTTCTGGAGTCTAAGAAAATGGCTTACCGATCCCCATGAGGGAAAATGACAGCCTTCCAGCATTACACAGTCTTGTTAGAAATTTCAGGCTGCAAAGCAACAAAATTTGATTATTTTAAAGGGGGCGATTCTTTTCACTGACCACTGTATATAGGCTGCAGGTCCAAAATAACCTCACCAAAGCCCACAATGCAATATAGTCAAAGGAAAGGAATAGTAGCACAATAGCAGGAAAGTCAGGAAAGTTAGGAAAGTTAGGAATATTTTGGCTCACCAAAAATGTCCCTAGGTTAGAAGTCAGCAGTTACAAGTCCCTAGGCTAGAAGTTAGCAGTTACAGGTTTGAGTTCCACAGACCAAGTAAGCTGGTGTGACAACCAGGTTATTTCTTTAATTATCCACATTAAATAGGGATAAAGTAGACCTAGGCTCTATTTTCAAGCAACTATAACAGCACTAGATACATGTACCAACCTACCCACTTTGTTGTGGAAATTATGAAAGATGTATCTGTTTTTTCAGTACTAATGTTTTGATTTGCCAACATGAGGTTTGAGCCAGGATTCTTTATATCTTTTTGTTTTAAATAAAATAAATGCTGAACTGCAACATCACAAAGGCACATGAATAAAAAAAAATTCTGAATTTATATCAATTAGCTCTACTATAGGCATTGTTCTACCCTGGACCTTTATAGCGGGTGACCAACCAGCTAAAACTCTTAATATTAGTGATGCACCGAAATGGAAATTCTGGACCAAAACCAAACCCAAAAATCCAGGATGCACTTGGCCGAAAACTGAAATCGAAAATGTATTTTTTCCAAAATATTTATAAAAAAAAGTTTTAGTTTTTTTGTGCATAATTAGACTATTTAATGAATGAATCTGAATTGAAAAACTGCAAGCCAATAAAATAAAATAACCACACTAAACTTGAACAAAAAATGTCAAGTTTATACACAATAATTTTACGAAGAAAAAAAACAGGCAAAAAAAAACTGAAAAAAATGATAATGTCATTTTCGGCCAAAATGTTCCTGCAACCCTACTTAAAACAATATTATATATTAATATACTGTATTATTCTATATTTAGTTCTGTGAAACAGAATCAGATTTAACTTGTTTTTTTACCTATTATCCAGATAAAGTATATTCCTAGAAAACTATTATTATATGCAAAACAGTAAGTCAAGTAATGAGTAATATGCTACACAATAATTTTACTGAAAATAACAAGAACAAAAAACGAAAAATGAAATAACCGAAAATGCCATCTTTGGCCAAAACATTTCTGAGGCCGAAATTTCAGTGCATACCTAATTAAAGGGCCATAATACCCAAATGTTTAAACACTTGAAAGTGATGCAGCATAGCTGTAAAAAGCAGACTAGAAAATATCACCTGGACATCTCTATGTAAAAAAGAAAGATATTTTACCTCAAAAGTTCCTCAGTAGCCACATCCCATTGTCAAGTACTTATAATCAGCATATTGGTATGTCTGTCCTGGGACAGCCAAAGGATTGAGCCTTGTGCACTCATGTTATTTCCCTATTCAGTGTAAGGAAGTTTACAATGAAATTTCATGAGAGTTAAGTAAAATCTCATGAGATCACAGTAAAAGAGTTCATGACCTCAGCACTGCTGATGCGGATTGGCTGCTGTTCATTTCTTCATTTTTTTTTTTTTTAACTGCAGCTGGACAGCAGCTGAGTATAACTTTTTACACAGAACTTACTCTGCTATGCAGCCCCATTGATGTCTATGGGAAAAAAGCTACCCTAACATAAACCCAAAATCTAAACACCCCTAATCTGCTGCCCCCAACACCTACATATTGTTATTAACCCCATAATCTGCCGCTCCCGATATCGCCGCCACCAAAATAAATGTATTAACCTCTATTTTCCCGCTCCCTGACATCGCCCGCCCTAAATAAAGTTAGTAACCCCTAAACCTCCGGCCTCCCACATCACTGCCACTAAATAAACCTATTAACCCCTAAACCGCCGGCCCCCACATTGCAACAACCTAAATTAAACTATATTAACCCCTAAACCTAACCGTAGCCCTAACCCTAAACCTAGCACCCTCTAACTTTAACATAATTAAAATAGACTTAAATTAAAGTTACAATTATTAACTAAATAATACCTATTTAAAACTAAATACTAACTTACCTGTGAAATAAAAATGAAACATAAGATAGCTACACTATAACTGATAGTTGTATTGTAGCTAGCTTTGGTTTTTATTTTAACTAGATAGACTAATTAGTAAATAGCTATTAACTATTTTTTACTAAATACCTATTTAACAAAAATACAAAATTACCCGTGAAATAAAAGTAAAACCTAAGCTGCCTTACACTAAAACCAATGGGTAGCTTAGGGTTTTACTTTTATTGTGGGGGGTTGATTGGGTGGGGGGGGGGGTTACTGTTAGGGGATAATTGGTAAAACAAATTTTAGGTAAAAGAGCTGTTTAACTTAGGGCAATGCCCTGCAAAAGCCATGTTAAGGGCTATTGGTAGTTTAGTATTAGATTAGGGGGTGTTTTTATTTTGGGCGGGATTTTTTGTTATTTTTATACGGGTATTAGTTTAAGTTGTAAAAAAAAATTGGATAGCTTTGATTATTTGTTTCTGTAATTTAATATTTTTTATTTTTTGTAATATTAGCTTTGGGGTTTGTATTTTTTTAAAAAATAGACTGCCCTCTGGGCAGGCTTATCACCTAGTATTATAATAATTAGAATACACCGGAGTGATTACATTAAAAGTTTGATAACTCGGTTGAGGTTAAAGGTTGAGAGACAACACAATCTATTTATTTCCATAGCAAAAGTGAACATCATTATTGGATGACAGAACATACAATGTTGTGCTTGGTTTTATGTTTTTTTTTTTTTTAAACTATCATATTGTTTTGTTTGGTTTGCCAAAAAGTCAATATCCCTTGAAGCAGGTCTATTATAATAAAGGGAAAAGTTGTAAAATTATTTTTTCATTCAAAAAGAAAATATAGTACTTTATCATAGAAAGGAATCTATCTGCTCAGACATGCTTCCAGCTATTGTTGTTACTGACACCTTTTGAAAAGAAATTTAGACCTTATTTCCAGTCATCCCCTAAAATGTTTTTACTATCATACAAAACAGCAAGAAGCACAGAAAAAATGTGTTGGAAGTTTAAAAACATTTTTCTCCACTTCTTGATAGATATTGGTCTTTCCATAATGCCTTATTGTAAAATTGATCAGAATTTGTATATCTTCTACTCATCAGTGGAGTAACTCCATAACACCATACCACAATTCTGTAAATTCATTTAAAGGGACAAAATTTAAATGCACATAGATGATCAAAACGTTGTAGTGTTAATATTTTTCTCTGCACGTGCATGTAAAGCATAGCTAAATTATTCTCAGTGCACCAGCATTTTAAATACAGTAGCTTCTCAGAGCACCAGTGGGGCTTGTATCATGTTGGCAATTAACAAATTGAGTCATTACCAGATGATACCAGCACCTTAGGCTCTCTGAACAAGTGCTATGTTTAAAATGCTGGTGCACGGTGTATACTTAAATATACTTTTGAAACAGCTATAGCATTTGTTAGAAGAATTTTGCCTAATACATGTATATTACAATTATGTTACTATTCAAAACTGAAGTGAACCCAGGTGGATTCCAATTTTGGATGGAATGTCCCTTTAAAGAGGTTAAGAAATAGGGACTTGTACTCCCATACAATGCAAACTTTTTTGTATTGGCCCAGACTATATATGGACCAAATCTTGACACTGACTAGAAGTAAAGGGGCTTCAGCTGAGGTAATAGTAAGCAGGAGATAATTAATGTGAAGTTGAATAACAAATCCAATAAGTGAGGCAACAGGTTAGGAAAAGAGCACATGATTTAAAATCAGAAGCAGCGTAAGGAGCAATAAGCCAAGAAATAATGTGCAGAATGAAAGAGAGGAGAGGAAAACAAGATACAAGAATAATATTACTAGCTATAGCTAGAGTTTGTAATGTATGAGCTCAAAGTAATTAATCTATTAGACATTAAAGGTTAAGATTAGATCACTATAAAATGTTAAGATTAGATCACTATAAAACGAATAGTAAACACTTAGGGCCCGATGATCTAAAGCGTTTTGCACAGATGAGGTCCCTTAAATTTTTTTAGAAACTCATATTTTACTATGCAGGGTCCTGTATGTGAAGGAGAGACTCCTATATTACAATATAAAGGTAAAACAAAAAAAGATTGTGTGTGATTTCTCTCTATGCCGGAGAGTTTTTATTCATTGGGCCCTTAGTAATCAGAAGACATTTCGCTGTCTTGCTAAAAAATAAAATATCAGCCAAGTCTAAACATTTTTAAAACAAAGTAATATTGTGTTTGCTGCACCTTTTTTTTTTAATAATCAGACTCTACCTACCACTTGCCTCATTGGGAGGAGCCAATTGGGGCTGGAGTTTGCAGACAATAAGGCTAGCAACGGACCTAATGTTAGTATCAAGTGCATTGTTTTGCCGTTCTTATCTGTTAAAGCCAACTAGTGAAAAATATCTTACAAGGTTAGCCTTGATAAGTCTGAAGAGTGTTTTTCTAGTTCTAAAAATTAGAAAATCCAAAATTATCAAGCTTGCATTATATGAAAAGGGGGCAAAAAACATAATTTATACTTACCTGATAAATTAATTTCTTTCATGGTGGTGAGAGTCCACAATCCATTACTACTGGGAATTACTCTTCCCTACCACTAGGAGGAAGCAAATAAAACCCCAAGAGCTCTATTAAACCCCTTCCACCTCACAGATACCTCAGTCTAACATATAGCCAAGCAAATGAGGTAGCAAAAGAAATTAGCAAAATAAAAGGAGCTGTAATGCAACTAAAATGAATCAACAGGCAAAAATAAATTAAGCTGAGACAACTGCCTGAACGATTTTCCTACCAAAGGCTGCCTCAGAAGAAAAAAACACAAAAATTGTAGAATTTACTAAAAGTATACAAAGAAGACCAAGTAGCTGTCTTTGGTCAACAGAAGCCTCATTCTTGAAAGCCCAAGAAGTTTGGGTGGAGGCTGAGCCGCCTCCAAGTAAGACATTTTGAATCAGAAGTTTCAACCAAGAGGCCAAAGAAACAACAGAATATTTCTGCCCTTTCCTAGAACTAAAGCTAGAAAAAGTGAACAAACTAGAAGTTTGTCTGAAATCCTTAGTAGTGTCAACATGATATTTCAACGCTCTAACAACATCCAAATTATGCACAGATCTCTCTGAAGAATTTTTGGGATTAGGACACAAAGAAGAGACAACAGTTTACCAACTGATATTGTCTAAAGACACCGCTTTAGGCAAGAAATAAAATTTGGTCATTAAAACTGCCTAATCCTGCTTAAAGATAAAATAAAGAGGATCAAATGAAAGGGCAGATAACCCAGAAACTCTTCTGGCAGAAGAAACAGCCAAGAGAAACTTAAAAGGGCATGATACTCGTATGCTAAATCACTTGTAGTGATGAAGCATAACTGTAAAAAGCTGACATGAAAATAACACCTAAACATCTCTATGTAAAAAGGGAAGATATATTTTACCTCAAAATTTCTTCAGCCCACCAGAGTAAGTGCTATGTGAACAGTTAGAGCTGCTGTAAAGCTGCAAGTTAAAAAAAAATCAATAGCCAATCAGCATCAGCAGTGATAAGGTCTTGCATTGCTTTGCTGTGATATTTTGTGATTTTACTTAAATCTCATTAGATTTCACAGTAAACTTCCTTAAACTGAATAGGAAAATAACTAATGACTGTGCCTGCACATGCTAGATGCACAATGTCTTGGAAGTCCTGGGATTAAAGTCTCTTCACAGTGATGTTCAGGTGATATTTTCTAGTCAGCTTTTTACAGATATGCTGCATCATGTTCAAGCACTTCAACATTTGTTTATCATGTCCCTTTATTTTCCACTTTCTACATAGGCTTAAAATGAGGAGCCTGCAAAATCTTCAAAACCAAGTTAAGACTCCAGGAAAGAGAAATTCGTTTAACTACAGGTTTAATTGTAGTCAAAGCTTGAACAAACTCATGAATGTCTGGAAGATTAGCAATCTTCTTGTGGAATAAAACTGAAATGGCTGAAATATGGCCATTCAGAGAACTAGGGGACCACCTTTAGCCAGGTCATCTTGCAAAAGCTGAAAAATTCTAGGAATTCCAAAAAGAATTCCATGAAAAAACATTTTCTGTATACCACACAAAAAAGGTTTTCTAAACCTTATAATACATTTTCCTGGTCACAGGCTTACAAGCCTGTATTAAAGTCTAAATAACAGAATCAGAGAACTCTCTCTGTTTAAGAACTATCCATTTAATCTCCAATGCAGTCAAGCTTAGTGCCAGGTACTTAACCGTGAGGAATACTAGACCTCGCACAGAACCTGGAATGTTTGTAATTCAACCGAGAGGCCATCAGATCTATCTCCTGAAGACCCCAAAGATCTACTATCTGAGTGAACACATCCAGATGAAGAGACCACTGTCCTGGATGCATGGACTGATGAATGAGAACATCTGCTTACATTTGTACACTCCAGGAATATGAACAGCAGAAATCTGATAATAATTGATTTCTGCCCAGGAAACACTTGTTGATACTTCCCTCATGGCCAATGGACTGTGAGTAACCCCACCTTGATGATTGACATAAGCCATTGCTGTGAAATTGCCTGTATGAAAATGGAGATAAGACTAATTTTTCAATAGACTCCAACTCTAAAGGGCTCTGAAATTTGCATGGAGTTCTAGAACTTTTTTAGGCAACCTCACCTCCCTAGGAGAGCAAACCCTTTGTGCTCTTTGAGACCCCCATATGGTCCTTCAACCTGAAAGACTTGCATTGGTGTGATCTCTGACCAAGTAGGATGAACAAAAGAAGCCCACTGCATTATCACCTGATGATTCAGCCACCAAGACAGAGACTGGCTTGTATTCTCTGAGAAAGCTGAATATCCCTGCACCATTGCCAAAGCATACACAGCTGAAGAGGCCTCGTGACAATGAGCAAATGAAATAGCATCAGATGCTGCAATAATGAGACCTAGCACCTCCATGCAAGTATCAACCGAGAAAAAAGAAAGACTGATAGTTCAGGCAGGTGGACACTAATTTTACCCACCTTGAATCCATCAAGGATATTTCATGGAAACTGAATCAATAGGAACCCCCAGAAAATAAACCTTTGTCTGGAAAAACAGCAAACTCTTTTGAAAATTGATCTTTCAACCATGAAAGAACAGCAGTCTGCTGGTGTGAGATTCTGCTAAATGAAAAGATGGAGCTTGAACCAAGATATCGTCCAGTTAAGGAAAAACAGCAATACTCTGAGCTCTGATCACAGACAGAAGGGTACCCAGAACCTTGAAGAATATTCTGGGAGCTATAGCCAGACCAAACGATAGAGCAACAAACTGATAATGCTTGTCTAGAAAAGCAAACCTTAGCAACACAAATGAAAACATTAGCACATTTGAGCAACTCCAAAAGGTTTTAAAAAAATCTTCATTAGCAGACTGGTCAGAAAACTGCACAGAAAGACTATTTAACAAAAAAGGAGTAGAAACGGCCCCATCCACTTTAGGAATAGTTTCCCAAAGTTCAATATTAGAAGTTTGTAACAGATACATTTACTTAAACCTTGCAGAAGTATTAAAGGAAATACATGTCTTAGCCCAATTTCTGGAAATATTCTCAGAGGTTGCAAAGGGGATAGGAAACACATCTGAAGATTCAGTCATAGGCTTAAAAACAGTATCTAAATGACTAACACGTGAACCCTATCAATTTTAGGATCTTTAACCTCTAAAGTAAGCAAAACTTCTTTTGAATATGCTAAATTTTAAATGAGTAGGAGGATGTTTCGGATTCATAGTCAGAGGATACCCCTGATCTGAAAAAAATATACTTTATGCTTACCTGATAAATTAATTTATTTTATGTTGGTGAGAGTCCACAATCCATAACTCATGGGAATCAGTCTTCTCTACCTCTAGGAGGAAGCAAAGGTTCCCAAACCCAATAAAACCCCTCCCACCTTACACATACTTTAGTATAATGTATAGCCAAGCAAAGTGAGGTAAGAAAAAGGAATAAGAGTCATACAAAATATGTGATAAAGAGAAAACTAACTCAAAAAAACAATTTATCAGGTAAGCACAAATTATGTTTTCTTTCATACAGGTGGTGATCCATTACTCCTGGGAACCAATACCCAAGCTGTGGAGTCCACATGTAACAACAAAGGGAGGAATTTAAAAAAAAAAAAATATTTTTCACTGATAAATTAAATCCACAACCCCAATATTTTTTCTTTTTTTTTTTTTAATGCACTTAAAATAAAACGGGCAAAAAATCAAACTTTCTACCAAAGGCTGCTGCAGAAGAAGAACAAATGGTAGAAAGTATGCAAAGAAGACCAAGTAGCTACCTTGCAAATCTGATCAACTGAAGCCTCATTCTTGAAAGCCTAGGAAGTGACAACTGACCTAGTAGAATGAGCAGTTATCCACTGCGGTGGAGGCTAACCTGCCTCCAAGTAAGCCTTGTGAATCAAGTTTCAACCAAGAAACCAAAGAAACAGCAGAATCTTTCTGAACCTACCTAGGAACAGAAAAACATAAGTTATGTAAGAACTTACCTGATAAATTAATTTCTTTCATATTGGTAAGAGTCCATGAGCTAGTGACGTATGGGATATACATTCCTACCAGGAGGGGCAAAGTTTCCCAAACCTCAAAAAGCCTATAAATACACCCTCCACCACACCCACAATTCAGTTTAACAAATAGCCAAGAAGTGGAGTGATAAGAAAGGAGCAAAAGCATCAACAAGGAATTGGAATAATTGTGCTTTATACAAAAAAAAATCATAACCACCATTAAAAAGGGTGGGCCTCATGGACTCTTGCCAATATGAAAGAAATTAATTTATCAGGTAAGTTCTTACATAAATTATGTTTTCTTTCATGTAATTGGCAAGAGTCTATGAGCTAGTGATGTATGGGATAGCAAATACCCAAGATGTGGAACTCCACGCAAGAGTCACTAGAGAGGGAGGGATAAAAATAAAGACAGCTAAAAAAGAATCCACAACCCAAATCAAAAGTTTTAATCTTTATAATGAAAACAACTGAAATTATAAGCAGAAGAATCAAACTGAAACAGCTGCCTGAAGTACTTTTCTACCAAAAACTGCTTCTGAAGAAGAGAAAACATCAAAATGGTAGAATTTAGTAAAAGTATGCAAAAAAGACCAAGTTGCTGCTTTGCAAATCTGATTAACAGAATCTTCATTCTTAAAAGCCCAGGAAGTAGAAACTGACCTAGTAGAATGAGCCGTAATCCTCTGAGGTGGGGTTTTACCCGATTCCAAATAAGCATGATGAATCAAAAGCTTTAACCAAGACGCCAAAGAAATGGCAGAAGCCTTCTGACCTTTCCTAGAACCAGAAAAGATAACAAATAGACTAGAAGTCTTTCTGAAATCTTTAGTAGCTTCAACATAATATTTCAAAGTTTTTACCACATCCAAAGAATGTAAAGATCTTTCCAAAGAATTCTTAGGATTAGGACACAATGAAGGGACAACAATTTCTCTACTAATGTTGTTGGAATTCACAACTTTAGGTAAAAATTTAAATGAAGTCCGCAAAACTGCCTTATCCTGATGAAAAAACAGAAAAGGAGACACAAGAAAGAGCAGCTAATTCAGAAACTCTTCTAGCAGAAGAGATGGCCAAAAGGAACAATACTTTCCAAGAAAGTAATTTAATGTCCAGAGAATGCATAGGCTCAAATGGAGGAGCCTGTAAAGTCCTCAAACCAAATTAATACTCCAAGGAGGAGAAATTGGCGTATTGACAGGCTTGATATGAACCAAAGCATGTCCAAAACAATGAATATCAGGAAGATTGGCAATGTTTCTGTGAAACAGAACAGAAAGAGCAGAGATTTGTCCTTTCAAGGAACTTGCAGACAAACCTTTATCCAAACCATCCTGAAGAAACTGTGAAATTCTAGGAATTCTAAAAGAATGCCAAGAGAATTTATGAGAAGAACACCATGAAATGTAAGTCTTCCAAACTCTGTAATAAATCTTTCTAGACACAGATTTGCAAGCCTGCAACATAGTATTAATCACTGAGTCAGAGAAACCTCTATGACTAAGCACTAGGCGTTTAATCTCCATACCTTCTAATTTAATGATTTGAGATCCTGATGGAAAAATGGACCTTGAGATAGAAGGTCTGGCCTTAACAGAAGTGGCCAAGGTTGGCAACTGGACATCCGAACAAGATCCTCATACCAAAACCTGTGTGGCCATGCACGAGCCACCAATGAACGCTCCATTATGATTTTGGAAATCACTCTTGGAAGAAGAACTAGAGGCGGAAAGACATAAGCAGGTTGATAATTCCAAGGAAGTGTCAACGCATCCACTGCTTCCGCCTGAGGATCCCTGGACCTGGACAGATACCTGAGAAATTTTATGCTTAGATGAGAAGCCATCAGATCTATTTCTGGAAGCCCCCACATCTGAACAATCTGAAGAAACACATCTGGGTGAAGAGACAATTCTACCGGATGTAAAGTCTGGCGACTGAGATAATCCGCTTCCCAATTGTCTATACCTGGGATATGGACTGCAGAGATTAGACAGGGGCTGGATTCCGCCCATGCAAGTATCCGAGATACTTCTTTCATAGCTTGAGGACTGTGAGTCCCACCTTGATGATTGACATACGCCACGGTTGTGACATTGTCTGTCTGAAAACAAATAAACAGTTCTCTCTTCAGAAGAGGCCAAAACTGAAGAGCTCTGAGAATCGCACGGAGTTCCAAAATATTGATTGGTAATCTTGCATCTTGAGATTTCCAAACACCCTGCGCTGTCAGAGATCCCCAGACAGCTCCCCAACCTGAAAGACTTGCATCTGTTGTAATCACAGTCCAGGTTGGACGAACAAAAGAGGCCCCCTGAACTAAACGAGATAGTCAAATATTGGGATTTAAGGATATTAATTGTGATATCTTTGTATAATCCCTACACCATTGGCTAAGCATACAAAGCTGAAGAGGTCTCATGTTAAAACGAGCAAAGGGGATCGCGTCCAATGCTGCAGTCATGAGACCTAAAACCTCCATGCACATAGCTACTGAAAGGAATGACTGGTTCCGACAAGCTGAAACCAATTTCAGATGTCTTTTGTCTGTTAGAGAAAAAGTCATGGATACTGAATCTATTTGGAATCCTAAAAAGGTTACCCTTGTCTGAGGAATCAAGGAACTTTTTGGCAAATTGATCCTCCAACCATGTCTTTGAAGAAACAACACTAGTTGATTCGTGTGAGATTCTGCAGAATGTAAAGACTGAGCAAGTACCAAGATATCGTCCAAATAAGGAAACACCGCAATACCCTGCTCTCTGATTACAGAGAGTAGGGCACGAGAACCTTCGAAAAGATCCTTGGAGCTGTTGCTAGGCCAAAAGGAAGAGCAACAAATTGGTAATGCTTGTCTAGAAAAGAGAATCTCAGGAACTGATAGTGATCTGGATAAATCGGAATATGAAAATATGCATCCTGTAAGTATATTGTGGACATATAATGCCCTTGCTGAACAAAAGGCAGAATAGTCCTTATAGTCACCATTTTGAATGTTGGTATTCTTACATAACGATTCAACATTTTTAGATCCAGAACTGGTCTGAAAGAATTCTCTTTCTTTGGAACAATGAACAGATTTGAATAAAACCCCAGACCCCGTTCTGGAAAGGGAACTGGCACAATTACCCCGGATAACTCCAGGTCTGAAACACACTTCAGGAAAGCCAGAGCCTTTACTGGGTTCACTGGAATATGTGAGAGAAAGAAACTTCTCACAGGCGGTTTTACACCTTGAAACCTATTCTGTACCCTTGAGAAACAATGTTCTGGATCCAATGATTTTGGATTGAATTGATCCACACATCTTTGAAAAATCTTAGTCTGCCCCCTACCAGCTGCGCTGGAATGAGGGCCGCACCTTCATGCGGACTTGGGGGTTGATTTTGATTTTCTAAAAGGCTTGGATTTATTCCAGACTGGAGAAGGCTTCCAATTGGAAACCTTTCCTTTAGGGAAAGGGTCAGGTTTCTGTTCCTTATTCTGACGAAAGGAACGAAAACGGTTAGCAGCCCTAAATGTACCCTTAGATTTTTTATCCTGAGGCAAAAAGGCTCCCTTCCCCCCAGTGACCAGTTGAAATAATAGAATCCAACTGAGAACCAAATAATGTATTACCTTGGAAAGAAAGAGATAGCAACGTTGACTTAGAAGTCATATCCGCATTCCAAGATTTAAGCCATAAAGCTCTTCTAGCTAAAATAGCTAAAGACATATACCGGACATCAATTCTAATAATATCAAAAATGGCATCACAAATGACATTATTAGCATGTTGAATTAGCTTAACAATGCTATACACATTAGGATCTGGTACTTGTTGCGCTAAAGTTTCCAACCAAAAAGTTGAAGCCGCAGTAACATCAGCCAAAGAAATAGCAGGCCTAAGAAGATGACCTGAACATAAATAAGCCTTCCTTAGATAAGATTCAAGCTTCCTATCTAAAGGATCTTTAAAAGAAGTACTATCTGCCGTAGGAATAGTAGTACGCTTAGCAAGAGTAGAGATAGCCCCATCAACTTTGGGGATCTTTTCCCAAAACTCCAATCTATCAGTCGGCAAAGGGTACAGTTTCTTAAACCTTGAAGAAGGAGTAAATGAAGTACCCAGACTATTCCATTCCTGAGAAATTACATCGGAAATAGCATCTAGAACTGGAAAAACCTCTGGAATAACTACATGAGGTTTAAAAACCGAATTTAATCGTTTACTGGTTTTAATATCAAGAGGACTGGTCTCCTCGATATGTAATGCAATCAACACCTCTTTTAATAAAGAACGAATATACTCCATTTTAAATAAATATGAAGTTTTGTCAGTGTCAATATCTGAGGCAGAATCTTCTGGACCAGATATATCCTCATCAGAGATAGATAAGGCAGAATGCTGTCGGTCATTTAAAAATTCATTGAATTTATGAGAAGTTTTAAAAGACCTTTTACGTTTATTAGAAGGTGGTATAACAGACAGGGCCTTCTGAATAGAATTAGAAACAAATTCTCTGACATCAGAATATCCTGAATATTAGATGTTGAAGGAACAACAACAGGTAATGGATTACTACTAATGGAAATATTGTCTGCTTTTGAATGTTTATCATGACAACTAACACAAACTACAGCCGGAGGAACAGTTACCACAAGTTTACAACAAATGCACTTAGCTTTGGTAGAACCGACATCAGGCAGCAGCATTCCAGAAGTAGATTCTGAGACAGGGACAGATTGAGACATCTTGCAATATGTAATAGAAAAAACAACATATAAAGCAAACATATTATCAATTTCCTTATATGACAGTTTCAAAAATGGGAAAAAATGCAAACAGAATAAGCCTCTGGAGACCAGAAGCAAAAAGAAATGATGACTTAAATAATGTAAAAAATCTGGCGCCAAGTATGACGCCCAAACTGACAAAATATTTTTGGCGCCAAAAACGTCTGCAACAAACACGAACGTCATAGATGACGCAACTATGTGAAAACTCTCAGCGCCAACTAAGACGCCGAAAATGACGTCAACAAATGTAATTCTTGAACCAAAAAAGTCTTGCGCCAAAATTGACGCAATAAATTACAGCATTTTGCGCTCCCGCGAGCCTAACAGCCCGCTATTTAGAAGAGAAAGTCAATTTGAAAAATTTTCAGGTAAGAAATAATTTTTTCATATGCATTTCCCAAAATGAAACTGACAGTCTGTAAGAAGGAAATATACTGATTAACCTGAATCATGGCAAATATAAGTATAAAACATATATTTAAAACTTTACATATAAAGTACCAAAACCATAGCTGAGAGTGTCATAAGTAAAAGAAAACATACTTACCAAAAGACACACATCTACATAAAGTAGACAGCCAAACCAGTACTGAAACGAGAATCAGTAGAAGTAATGGTATATAAGAGTATATCGTCGATTTGAAAAGGGAGGTAGGAGATGAATCTCTACGACCGATAACAGAGAACCTATGAAATAGATCCCATTAGGATGACCATTGCATTCAATAGGTAATACTCCCTTCACATCCCTCTGTCATTCACTGCACTCTGAGAGGAACCGGGCTTCAGCATGCTGAGAAGAGCATATCAACGTAGAAATCTACCACAAAATTACTTTGCCACCTCCATAAGAGGCAAAGTTTGTAAAACTGAATTGTGGGTGTGGTGAGGGGTGTATTTATAGGCATTTTGAGGTTTGGGAAACTTTGCCCCTCCTGGTAGGAATGTATATCCCATACGTCACTAGCTCATGGACTCTTGCCAATTAAATGAAAGAAAAATATATGAACAAACTAGAAGTTTGTTCAAAGTTCTTAGTAGCATCAATATAATATTTGAATCCCCTAACAACATCCAAAGAATGTAAAGATCTCTCTTAAGCATTTTTAGGATTAGGACACAAAGAAGGATCAAAAATCTCTCTGTTAAAGTTAACTGAAGAAATAACCTTTGGCAAAAAATAAAAGGAAGTCTGTAAAACAGGCTTATCCTGATGAAAAATCAGATAAGAAGGATCACAAGAAAGATAACTCCGAAATTATTCTATGAGAAGAAATAGCCAAAAGAAATAACAAGAAACATAATTTATGTAAGAACTTACCTGATAAATTCATTTCTTTCATATTAGCAAGAGTCCATGAGCTAGTGACGTATGGGATATACATTCCTACCAGGAGGGGCAAAGTTTCCCAAACCTCAAAATGCCTATAAATACACCCCTCACCACACCCACAAATCAGTTTAACGAATAGCCAAGAAGTGGGGTGATAAGAAAAAAGTGCGAAAGCATATAAAATAAGGAATTGGAATAATTGTGCTTTATACAAAAAAATCATAACCACCACAAAAAGGGTGGGCCTCATGGACTCTTGCTAATATGAAAGAAATGAATTTATCAGGTAAGTTCTTACATAAATTATGTTTTCTTTCATGTAATTAGCAAGAGTCCATGAGCTAGTGACGTATGGGATAATGACTACCCAAGATGTGGATCTTTCCACGCAAGAGTCACTAGAGAGGGAGGGATAAAATAAAGACAGCCAATTCCTGCTGAAAATAATCCACACCCAAAATAAAGTTTAATGAAAACATAAGCAGAAGATTCAAACTGAAACCGCTGCCTGAAGTACTTTTCTACCAAAAACTGCTTCAGAAGAAGAAAACACATCAAAATGGTAGAATTTAGTAAAAGTATGCAAAGAGGACCAAGTTGCTGCTTTGCAAATCTGATCAACCGAAGCTTCATTCCTAAACGCCCAGGAAGTAGAAACTGACCTAGTAGAATGAGCTGTAATCCTTTGAGGCGGAGTTTTACCCGACTCAACATAGGCATGATGAATTAAAGATTTCAACCAAGATGCCAAAGAAATGGCAGAAGCTTTCTGGCCTTTTCTAGAACCGGAAAAGATAACAAATAGACTAGAAGTCTTTCGGAAAGACTTAGTAGCTTCAACATAATATTTCAAAGCTCTAACAACATCCAAAGAATGCAACGATTTCTCCTTAGAATTCTTAGGATTAGGACATAATGAAGGAACCACAATTTCTCTACTAATGTTGTTGGAATTCACAACCTTAGGTAAAAATTGAAAAGAAGTTCGCAACACCGCCTTATCCTGATGAAAAATCAGAAAAGGAGACTCACAAGAAAGAGCAGATAATTCAGAGACTCTTCTGGCAGAAGAGATCGCCAAAAGGAACAAAACTTTCCAAGAAAGTAATTTAATGTCCAATGAATGCATGGGTTCAAAAGGAGGAGCTTGAAGAGCCCCCAGAACCAAATTCAAACTCCAAGGAGGAGAAATTGACTTAATGACAGGTTTTATACGAACCAAAGCTTGTACAAAACAATGAATATCAGGAAGATTAGCAATCTTTCTGTGAAAAAGAACAGAAAGAGCAGAGATTTGTCCTTTCAAGGAACTTGCGGACAAACCTTTATCTAAACCATCCTGAAGAAACTGTAAAATTCTCGGTATTCTAAAAGAATGCCAAGAAAAATGATGAGAAAGACACCAAGAAATATAAGTCTTCCAGACTCTATAATATATCTCTCTAGATACAGATTTACGAGCCTGTAACATAGTATTAATCACAGAGTCAGAGAAACCTCTTTGACCAAGAATCAATCGTTCAATCTCCATACCTTTAAATTTAAGGATTTGAGATCCTGATGGAAAAAAGGACCTTGCGACAGAAGGTCTGGTCTTAACGGAAGAGTCCACGGTTGGAAAGAGGCCATCCGGACAAGATCCGCATACCAAAACCTGTGAGGCCATGCCGGAGCTACCAGCAGAACAAACGAGCATTCCTTCAGAATCTTGGAGATTACTCTTGGAAGAAGAACTAGAGGCGGAAAGATATAGGCAGGATGATACTTCCAAGGAAGTGATAATGCATCCACTGCCTCCGCCTGAGGATCCCGGGATCTGGACAGATACCTGGGAAGTTTCTTGTTTAGATGAGACGCCATCAGATCTATTTCTGGAAGGTCCCACATTTGAACAATCTGAAGAAATACCTCTGGGTGAAGAGACCATTCGCCCGGATGCAACGTTTGGCGACTGAGATAATCCGCTTCCCAATTGTCTATACCTGGGATATGAACCGCAGAGATTAGTCAGGAGCTGGATTCCGCCCAAACCAGAATTCGAGATACTTCTTTCATAGCCAGAGGACTGTGAGTCCCTCCTTGATGATTGATGTATGCCACAGTTGTGACATTGTCTGTCTGAAAACAAATGAACGATTCTCTCTTCAGAAGAGGCCAAGACTGAAGAGCTCTGAAAATTGCACGGAGTTCCAAAATATTGATCGGTAATCTCACCTCCTGAGATTCCCAAACTCCTTGTGCCGTCAGAGATCCCCACACAGCTCCCCAACCTGTAAGACTTACATCTGTTGAAATTACAGTCCAGGTCGGAAGAACAAAAGAAGCCCCCTGAACTAAACAATGGTGATCTGTCCACCACGTCAGAGAGTGTCGTACAATCGGTTTTAAAGATATTAATTGAGATATCTATGTGTAATCCCTGCACCATTGATTCAGCATACAGAGCTGAAGAGGTCGCATGTGAAAACGAGCAAAGGGGATCGTGTCCGATGCAGCAGTCATAAGACCTAGAATTTCCATGCATAAGGCTACCGAAGGGAATGATTGTGACTGAAGGTTTCGACAAGCTGAAATCAATTTTAGACGTCTCTTGTCTGTCAAAGACAGAGTCATGGACACTGAATCTATCTGGAAACCCAGAAAGGTTACCCTTGTCTGAGGAATCAATGAACTTTTTAGTGAATTGATCCTCCAACCATGATCTTGAAGAAACAACACAAGTCGATTCGTATGAGATTCTGCTAAATGTAAAGACTGAGCAAGTACCAAGATATCGTCCAAATAAGGAAATACCACAATACCCTGTTCTCTGATTACAGACAGAAGGGCACCGAGAACCTTTGTAAAAATTCTTGGAGCTGTAGCTAGGCCAAACGGCAGAGCCACAAACTGGTAATGCTTGTCCAGGAAAGAGAATCTCAGGAACTGATAGTGATCTGGATGAATCGGAATATGCAGATAAGCATCCTGTAAATCTATTGTGGACATATAATGCCCTTGCTGAACAAAAGGCAAGATAGTCCTTACAGTTACCATTTTGAATGTTGGTATCCTTACATAACGATTCAATATTTTTAGATCCAGAACTGGTCTGAAGGAATTCTCCTTCTTTGGTACAATGAAGAGATTCGAATAAAACCCCAGCCCCTGTTCCAGAACTGGAACTGGCATAATTACTCCAGCCAACTCTAGATCTGAAACACATTTCAGAAATGCTTGAGCTTTCACTGGATTTACTGGGACACGGGAAAGAAAAAATCTCTTTGCAGGAGGTCTTATCTTGAAACCAATTCTGTACCCTTCTGAAACGATGTTCTGAATCCAAAGATTGTGAACAGAATTGATCCAAATTTCTTTGAAAAAACGTAACCTGCCCCCTACCAGCTGAGCTGGAATGAGGGCCGCACCTTCATGTGGACTTAGAAGCTGGCTTTGCTTTTCTAGAAGGCTTGGATTTATTCCAGACTGGAGATGGTTTCCAAACTGAAACTGCTCCTGAGGATGAAGGATCAGGCTTTTGTTCTTTGTTGAAACGAAAGGAACGAAAACGATTATTAGCCCTGTTTTTACCCTTAGATTTTTTATCCTGTGGTAAAAAAGTTCCTTTCCCACCAGTAACAGTTGAGATAATAGAATCCAACTGAGAACCAAATAATTTGTTACCCTGGAAAGAAAGGGAAAGTAGAGTTGATTTAGAAGACATATCAGCATTCCAAGTTTTAAGCCATAAAGCTCTTCTAGCTAAAATAGCTAGAGACATAAACCTGACATCAACTCTGATAAAATCAAAAATGGCATCACAGATAAAATTATTAGCATGTTGAAGAAGAATAATAATATTATGAGAATCATGATCTGTTACTTGTTGCGCTAAAGTTTCCAACCAAAAAGTTGAAGCTGCAGCAACATCAGCCAATGATATAGCAGGTCTAAGAAGATTACCTGAACACAGATAAGCTTTTCTTAGAAAGGATTCAATTTTCCTATCTAAAGGATCCTTAAACGAAGTACCATCTGCCGTAGGAATAGTAGTACGTTTAGCAAGGGTAGAAATAGCCCCATCAACTTTAGGGATTTTGTCCCAAAATTCTAATCTGTCAGATGGCACAGGATATAATTGCTTAAAACATTTAGAAGGAGTAAATGAATTACCCAAATTATTCCACACTCTGGAAATTACTTCAGAAATAGCACCAGGAACAGGAAAAACTTCTGGAATAACAACAAGAGATTTAAAGACCTTATCTAAACGTTTAGATTTAGTATCAAGAGGACCAGAATCCTCAATTTCTAAAGCAATTAGTACTTCTTTAAGTAAAGAACAAATAAATTCAATTTTAAATAAATATGAAGATTTATCAGCATCAACCTCTGAGACAGAATCCTCTGAACCAGAAGAGTCATTAGAATCAGAATGATGATGTTCATTTAAAAATTCATCTGTAAAAAGAGAAGTTTTAAAAGATGTTTTATGTTTACTAGAAGGAGGAATAACAGACATAGCCTTCTTGATGGATTCAGAAACAAAATCTCTTATGTTATCAGGAACACTCTGAACATTAGATGTTGATGGAACTGCAACAGGTAATGGTACTTTACTAAAGGAAATATTATCTGCATTAACAAGTTTGTCATGACAATTAATACAAACAACAGCTGGAGGAACAGCTACCAAAAGTTTACAGCAGATACACTTAGCTTTGGTAGTTCCAGCACCAGACAGCGATTGTCCTGAAGTATCTTCTGACTCAGATGCAACGTGAGACATCTTGCAATATGTAAGAGAAAAAACAACATATAAAGCAAAATTGATCAAATTCCTTAAATGACAGTTTCAGGAATGGGAAAAATGCCAAGGAACAAGCTTCTAGCAACCAGAAGCAATGAAAAATGAGACTTAAATAATGTGGAGACAAAAGCGACGCCCATATTTTTTTAGCGCCAAATAAGACGCCCACATTATTTGGCGCCTAAATGCTTTTGGCGCCAAAAATGACGCCACATCCGGAACGCCAACATTTTTGGCGCAAAAGAACGTAAAAAAATGACGCAACTTCCGGCGACACGTATGACGCCGGAAACAGAAAAGATTTTTTGCGCCAAAAAAGTCAGCGCCAAGAATGACGCAATAAAATGAAGCATTTTCAGCCCCCGCGAGCCTAACAGCCCACAGGGAAAAAAAGTCAATTTTTTTAAGGTAAGAAAAATGATTGATTCAAATGCATTATCCCAAATATGAAACTGACTGTCTGAAAATAAGGAATGTTGAACATCCTGAGTCAAGGCAAATAAATGTTTGAATACATATATTTAGAACTTTATTAAAAAAGTGCCCAACCATAGCTTAGAGTGTCACAGAAAATAAGACTTACTTACCCCAGGACACTCATCTACATGTTTGTAGAAAGCCAAACCAGTACTGAAACGAAAATCAGCAGAGGTAATGGTATATATATAAGAGTATATCGTCGATCTGAAAAGGGAGGTAAGAGATGAATCTCTACGACAGATAACAGAGAACCTATGAAATAGACCCCGTAGAAGGAGATCATTGAATTCAAACAGGCAATACTCTCCTCACATCCCTCTGACATTCACTGCACGCTGAGAGGAAAACCGGGCTCCAACCTGCTGCGGAGCGCATATCAACGTAGAATCTAGCACAAACTTACTTCACCACCTCCATAGGAGGCAAAGTTTGTAAAACTGATTTGTGGGTGTGGTGAGGGGTGTATTTATAGGCATTTTGAGGTTTGGGAAACTTTGCCCCTCCTGGTAGGAATGTATATCCCATACGTCACTAGCTCATGGACTCTTGCTAATTACATGAAAGAAAGGTAGTTTAATATCCATTGTATGCATAGGTTAAAAAGGAAGAGCCTGCAAAACCCTTAACACCAAGTTAAGATTCCATGGAGGAAAAATAGTTTTTATATGGACCAGAACAAAACTATAAATATCAGGAAGATTAGCAATCTTTCTGCGGACCAAAACAAAGAGCAGAAACCTGCCACTTCAGAGAACTGGCAGATAGTCCCTTATCCAGAAAACAAAAACAAAGCAGGAGACATTAACAAACATCCGAAGGCAGATAACAGCTAAAAGGAATTTTAGAGCACCAAAATCCGACATAGTCGAGGACGAATGTCCGCTAACCTAATGTGTGTAAACCGGCCGAAGCATGAAAGAACTATAGAAGGACTAAAGGGACATGTGCTAACCTGAAAGGCATTAACCTGAAGTACACAACCGCAACGTGCAAAATTAAAAAAAAAAACTACACACGCAAAACATATAGTGATTTTAACATTTAATATTGATGTTAACAGAGAACGCAATAATAAGATGTTTATTAGTGGCACAACTTTTGCCTTGTACCAATAGCTAATGTGGTTCATCATCATTTGTATAGTTTGATATATGCTGTACAAATGAATGTTTAATAACACATATGTTTCCAAGCACATATTGTTTTTGACACAGATTATTTAGTGAGATATTATCAATGTAAAGAGATTATCAGCACAAAGACACTATAGGTCTGTTGATCTCAGAATGAAAGCTTTTTATGTGGGGAAGTGTAGCCATATAAATTTATTTAAGGCATTTGGCATATTGAATTTCAGTGGTATATTTCTACACTTCCTGACAGAAAAAGATAGGAATTGGATACAGCCCTGATGTAAGCTGAATTCAAGGATTTAACTCAGTCTGAGAACCCCTCTAACTGAAGGATCAAATGCACATCTTCTTTCTTCAACCTCTTCCTGCTGAGGCAAAGATAAGACTGAGGTACCTGTGAGGAGTTTTATAGAGCTCTTGGAGTGATTCCCAGGAGTAATGGATCATGGACTCTCGCCCCCTGTATGGAATAAATAAATAATTAAAGTTAATAAAATGCTTTGCAAAGATATTTTACTATACAGTAAAATATCAAGGTGTTAAATGAATGGGTTTAATATATGTTGCAGCAAGGAATACAGATTGGAAGCACTTGGTGATGGAAAACGCATGCAGAAGTGAAGCGTCATTCAGTAACCAAGGCACAGGTCTGGACATGGCCCATGGGCAGGTAAGAAGCTGTGGATTCACAATTTTATACAATTTACTTGGGGAAACTATTTTAAAAATTAGTTTAAACACTAAATACAACAACAAAAGGTAATTTAAAGAAAACTATAATCACAGTTGTACATAGATAATATTATATTTCAGACATGTTACTTATTTATAAATTAATGGTCATTTGTATTTACATCTAACAGCTTAAAAACGTATTTATAGTCAGTAAACTCATTTGCAAAATATACAATAAATCCAGAAACTGGGCTAGGTTATAAAAAGTATATATGATTTGGAGATAACATAAATTACTCTGTCAATCATTTTAAAGCTAATGTATCTTTGGATGGACTGACACAAAGCTCTTTACAGAATTCTTTAAATTTCTATTGAAATTGTTCTATACGTCCAGCCAATTTCTTTAAAAAGCTTTCATTTCAGGAATCATCTCCTGTGTATTACTAGAATGATGATGATAGATGGAACTAGATGAGTTTCTTACATTAAATGTAGTAAATTATGTTTCCTTACTGCAAACTAGAGGCATTCTCTAAAGAGAGATTACGTTTTCTAGAAGACTTCTGCAAAGTCAGTCAGCTTGTCAAAGCAGAACACGTCAAAAGCAGAAGGAAAGTGTTGTCACTTCATGTGTTGAGTCAACACTCTACTGCTTACAGTTTAAAGGAACATAGTACTCAAATGCTAAATCACTTGAAAGTGATGCAGCATAACTGTAAAATGATGACAATAAAATATCACCTGAGCATCTCTTTGTAAAAAAATTAAGATATTTTACCTCAAAATTTCTTCAGCTCACCAGAGTAAGTGCTATGTAAACAGTTATACTTCAGCTGCAAGTTGGAAAAAAAAAACAATAGCCAATCAGGATCAGCAGTACTGAGGTAATGCTTTGCCTTTGCTGTGATCTCATGAGATTTCATTGAAATCTCTTGAGATATCATAGAACTTACTTAAACTGAATAGGAAAATAACATGACTAGTAATACCAGCGCTACCCGACGCATGCAAAAAGTTAACCTTTAGCGACAGTAGTAATTACCGCTCCACTTGTAATTTAGCCCTGAACTTTTACAATATAGCTGCAGAGATACTTGTATCTTTTCTATCGTTTTACGTGTTGCTTGTTAAACAAGATAACAGCTCTACATCGCTGCCTCTAAACCCCAAGCCTTCCATACTCTGCTGCACTTTTTTCTAGCATTTTGCACTTTCATGCTATCCTTACTCTTGATATATTTAGCCTCCCCTTATCAATACAAGTTATTCTAATTCATACTTCAAATTGACCTCTCTAACCTTCTGTGTCTCTTCTTCTCCTTTATATTGGTAGAGTCTTTGTACCAGGTGGCCATTTGATATAAAGTACATCGACTACTGATTCTGCTAAAGGGCAGGACACTACTCTCTATAAGTTTCTTCTTTTAGATAATGTAGTTTTTGTAATGCAATATCACAAATGTAACCTATGCTTGTTTAATCTGTTAGTATAAGAGTGTAAGGTACCCCATGAATGAAATAAAGCTTTGTATAAAGCTGTGTAACAGGTTAGCAATTTATAAATAACCGTTAATAATAATGTTATAGGTCATAAGGATTAGTGTTAACTACTCACAAAATACTGATTGCTAAAATGAATCTTACATTTTGTATATTCCCCATAGTTTTACCATTGATTAACCATAATCACATTTCGGATTTAAGAGATTTTGATTGGTTACAGAGGGAATTGCAGCAATGAGGTAACTCCAATTTACTTAGCTTGCAAAATTTTCATTTTTAAAACGGGGGCAGACAGACTAATAAGGCTGAGTTCAGGGCAATCAGGGGCTTTGGCTCGGTTCTGTGGTAAGTTTGTTGGTCCATGACCATAACTAGGCGATTCTGAGATAGAGTTGGGGAAATTCGAGGAAGGAATTAGCTGGTCTTCAGTTTCCCTTTGTGAAATCAGGACTCAAATACAGTTCAGTGAGAGTGGCAATATAGTGTAGGGTTCACAGTTCACAATATGACAAACTGAGGGGTGTTTGAGAGCTGTGTATTTTAGAAGCTTTATTGGAGATCCAAGCACTTCAAATTCAAACATAAAGGATTAGAGTACAAGTGGAGATCGAATTTATCATGCACTCGCAAAAGGACAAATTTGCACGTATGCGGACGCAAGATAAATAACCAACCATTGGTTATTGCCACCATGAACTTGCTGTAGCAATTAGAGCTTAAAAAATAACTGGTTAATTTTATAAATATAACCCAAATTAATTAATAAAATAACTGCACAAAGCAGTTTTTAATGATGAAAGTTGGCAGATGTGGGATGTTGAAAAACAAAACGCATAGCGAGGTCGCGTTCGCATTACGGGTCACTTAAAATACCAGTGCACAATTGCGTGCACTGCTATTACGAGTGGAGTGCAAATATCGTGCTCTGGAAAGAGCAATTTTGCACACAACACGTAATCGGACAAAAATGAGTTCTGCTACTAGTATCCCTCTTCCTATACAATAAAGAATTCTACTAGACTTACTTGGTATAATACTGTATTGATTACTAGTATTGCGCTGTTCCCTTTTGTTGCTAGCAGTAAAGTTCTACTAAGCCTTAAATTTATGCACCCTAAATCAATCATTTTGAACTTTGTGGTGTTAAATATTAACACTTCTATATTTGTCCAACTGTCCACTTTTTATTATCACTACAAATTTGATATACACCTAATGGAATGTAGATGCTATTTTTTAATTATTTGCAAGAAGTCTCCAATGCTACCATTATCAATATAATTACATAATACTTTAAACAAATATGCCCAAGCAATGAATTATGAGACACACCACTAAAATAATCCTACTCATTAGAATGCACTCCCATTAAATGGGCAGTAAACAATACAAATATCTCACTCATATCTCATGTTATGCTTTGTTGTTTTTGACATTAAAAAACATTTACCCATACCATCTTAGTGCTCTCTCAGTTGCCAACGTAGCCAGAGGTGCCTTTTATTTATTACAGAGGTGGACGGCTCACTCAGAATTTTTATTTTTTAAAGAGATAGATAATCCATTTACTACCCATTCCCCAGTTTTGCATAACCAACACTGTTATAGTAATACACTTTTTACCTCTTTGGTTACCTGGTGTCTAAGACTTTGCAGACTACCCACTTATTTCAGTTCTTCTGACAGACATGCATTTTAGCCAATCAGTGCTGAGTATTAAATAACTCCAAGGGAATGAGCACACTTATCAATATGACACACATGAACTAGCAGTGTCTGTCAAAAACAGTCAAAATGCACTGAAAACATAATTTATGTAAGAACTTACCTGATAAATTCATTTCTTTCATATTAACAAGAGTCCATGAGCTAGTGACGTATGGGATATACATTCCTACCAGGAGGGGCAAAGTTTCCCAAACCTTAAAATGCCTATAAATACACCCCTCACCACACCCACAAATCAGTTTAACGAATAGCCAAGAAGTGGGGTGATAAGAAAAAAAGTGCGAAGCATATAAAATAAGGAATTGGAATAATTGTGCTTTATACAAAAAAATCATAACCACCACAAAAAAGGGTGGGCCTCATGGACTCTTGTTAATATGAAAGAAATGAATTTATCAGGTAAGTTCTTACATAAATTATGTTTTCTTTCATGTAATTAACAAGAGTCCATGAGCTAGTGACGTATGGGATAATGACTACCCAAGATGTGGATCTTTCCACACAAGAGTCACTAGAGAGGGAGGGATAAAATAAAGACAGCCAATTCCTGCTGAAAATAATCCACACCCAAAATAAAGTTTAACAAAAAACATAAGCAGAAGATTCAAACTGAAACCGCTGCCTGAAGAACTTTTCTACCAAAAACTGCTCCAGAAGAAGAAAATACATCAAAATGGTAGAATTTAGTAAAAGTATGCAAAGAGGACCAAGTTGCTGCTTTGCAGATCTGGTCAACCGAAGCTTCATTCCTAAACGCCCAGGAAGTAGATACTGACCTAGTAGAATGAGCTGTAATTCTCTGAGGCGGAATTTTACCCGACTCAACATAGGCAAGATGAATTAAAGATTTCAACCAAGATGCCAAAGAAATGGCAGAAGCTTTCTGGCCTTTCCTAGAACCGGAAAAGATAACAAATAGACTAGAAGTCTTAAGGAAAGATTTCGTAGCTTCAACATAATATTTCAAAGCTCTAACAACATCCAAAGAATGCAACGATTTCTCCTTAGAATTCTTAGGATTAGGACATAATGAAGGAACCACAATTTCTCTACTAATGTTGTTGGAATTCACAACTTTAGGTAAAAATTCAAAAGAAGTTCGCAACACCGCCTTATCCTGATGAAAAATCAGAAAAGGAGACTCACAAGAAAGAGCAGATAATTCAGAAACTCTTCTAGCAGAAGAGATGGCCAAAAGGAACAAAACTTTCCAAGAAAGTAATTTAATGTCCAATGAATGCATAGGTTCAAACGGAGGAGCTTGAAGAGCTCCCAGAACCAAATTCAAACTCCAAGGAGGAGAAATTGACTTAATGACAGGTTTTATACGAACCAAAGCTTGTACAAAACAATGAATATCAGGAAGAATAGCAATCTTTCTGTGAAAAAGAACAGAAAGAGCGGAGATTTGTCCTTTCAAAGAACTTGCGGACAAACCCTTGTCTAAACCATCCTGAAGAAACTGTAAAATTCTCGGTATTCTAAAAGAATGCCAAGAAAAATGATGAGAAAGACACCAAGAAATATAAGTCTTCCAGACTCTATAATATATCTCTCGAGATACAGATTTACGAGCCTGTAACATAGTATTAATCACGGAGTCAGAGAAACCTCTTTGACCAAGAATCAAGCGTTCAATCTCCATACCTTTAAATTTAAGGATTTCAGATCCGGATGGAAAAAAGGACCTTGTGACAGAAGGTCTGGTCTTAACGGAAGAGTCCATGGTTGGCAAGATGCCATCCGGACAAGATCCGCATACCAAAACCTGTGAGGCCATGCCGGAGCTATTAGCAGAACAAACGAGCATTCCCTCAGAATCTTGGAGATTACTCTTGGAAGAAGAACTAGAGGCGGAAAGATATAGGCAGGATGATACTTCCAAGGAAGTGATAATGCATCCACTGCCTCCGCCTGAGGATCCCGGGATCTGGACAGATACCTGGGAAGTTTCTTGTTTAGATGAGAGGCCATCAGATCTATCTCTGGGAGCCCCCACATTTGAACAATCTGAAGAAATACCTCTGGGTGAAGAGACCATTCGCCCGGATGCAACGTTTGGCGACTGAGATAATCCGCTTCCCAATTGTCTACACCTGGGATATGAACCGCAGAGATTAGACAGGAGCTGGATTCCGCCCAAACCAAAATTCGAGATACTTCTTTCATAGCCAGAGGACTGTGAGTCCCTCCTTGATGATTGATGTATGCCACAGTTGTGACATTGTCTGTCTGAAAACAAATGAACGATTCTCTCTTCAGAAGAGGCCAAAACTGAAGAGCTCTGAAAACTGCACGGAGTTCCAAGATATTGATCGGTAATCTCACCTCCTGAGATTCCCAAACTCCTTGTGCCGTCAGAGATCCCCACACAGCTCCCCAACCTGTGAGACTTGCATCTGTTGAAATTACAGTCCAGGTCGGAAGAACAAAAGAAGCCCCCTGAATTAAACGAAGGTGATCTGTCCACCACGTTAGAGAGTGTCGAACAATCGGTTTTAAAGATATTAATTGATATATCTTCGTGTAATCCCTGCACCATTGGTTCAGCATACAGAGCTGAAGAGGTCGCATGTGAAAACGAGCAAAGGGGATCGCGTCCGATGCAGCAGTCATAAGACCTAGAATTTCCATGCATAAGGCTACCGAAGGGAATGATTGAGACTGAAGGTTTCGACAAGCTGTAATCAATTTTAGACGTCTCTTGTCTGTTAAAGACAGAGTCATGGACACTGAATCTATCTGGAAACCCAGAAAGGTTACCCTTGTTTGAGGAATCAAAGAACTTTTTGGTAAATTGATCCTCCAACCATGATCTTGAAGAAACAACACAAGTCGATTCGTATGAGACTCTGCTAAATGTAAAGACTGAGCAAGTACCAAGATATCGTCCAAATAAGGAAATACCACAATACCCTGTTCTCTGATTACAGACAGAAGGGCACCGAGAATCTTTGTGAAAATTCTTGGAGCTGTAGCAAGGCCAAACGGTAGAGCCACAAATTGGTAATGCTTGTCTAGAAAAGAGAATCTCAGGAACTGATAATGATCTGGATGAATCGGAATATGCAGATATGCATCCTGTAAATCTATTGTGGACATATAATTCCCTTGCTGAACAAAAGGCAATATAGTCCTTACAGTTACCATCTTGAACGTTGGTATCCTTACATAACGATTCAATAATTTTAGATCCAGAACTGGTCTGAAGGAATTCTCCTTCTTTGGTACAATGAAGAGATTTGAATAAAACCCCATCCCCTGTTCCGGAACTGGAACTGGCATAATTACTCCAGCCAACTCTAGATCTGAAACACAATTCAGAAATGCTTGAGCTTTCACTGGATTTACTGGGACACGGGAAAGAAAAAATCTCTTTGCAGGAGGTCTCAACTTGAAACCAATTCTGTACCCTTCTGAAACAATGTTCTGAATCCAAAGATTGTGAACAGAATTGATCCAAATTTCTTTGAAAAAACGTAACCTGCCCCCTACCAGCTGAACTGGAATGAGGGCCGTACCTTCATGTGAACTTAGAAGCAGGCTTTGCCTTTCTAGCAGGCTTGGATTTATTCCAGACTGGAGATGGTTTCCAAACTGAAACTGCTCCTGAGGACGAAGGATCAGGCTTTTGTTCTTTGTTGAAACGAAAGGAACGAAAACGATTGTTAGCCCTGTTTTTACCTTTAGACTTTTTATCCTGTGGTAAAAAAGTTCCTTTCCCACCAGTAACAGTTGAAATAATAGAATCCAACTGAGAACCAAATAATTTGTTTCCCTGGAAAGAAATGGAAAGTAGAGTTGATTTAGAAGCCATATCAGCATTCCAGGTCTTAAGCCATAAAGCTCTTCTGGCTAAGATAGCCAGAGACATAAACCTAACATCAACTCTAATAATATCAAAAATGGCATCACAGATGAAATTATTAGCATGCTGGAGAAGAATAATAATATCATGAGAATCACGATTTGTTACTTGTTGCGCTAGAGTTTCCAACCAAAAAGTTGAAGCTGCAGCAACATCAGCCAATGATATAGCAGGTCTAAGAAGATTACCTGAACATAGATAAGCTTTTCTTAGAAAAGATTCAATTTTTCTATCTAAAGGATCCTTAAACGAGGTACCATCTGACGTAGGAATGGTAGTACGTTTAGCAAGGGTAGAAATAGCCCCATCAACTTTAGGGATTTTGTCCCAAAATTCTAACCTGTCAGGCGGAACAGGATATAATTGCTTAAAACGTTTAGAAGGAGTAAATGAATTACCCAATTTATCCCATTCCTTGGAAATTACAGCAGAAATAGCATTAGGAACAGGAAAGACTTCTGGAATAACCGCAGGAGCTTTAAAAACCTTATCCAAACGTATAGAATTAGTATCAAGAGGACTAGAATCCTCTATTTCTAAAGCAATTAGTACTTCTTTAAGTAAAGAGCGAATAAATTCCATCTTAAATAAATATGAAGATTTATCAGCATCAATCTCTGAGACAGAATCCTCTGAACCAGAAGAGTCCAAAGAATCAGAATGATGGTGTTCATTTAAAAATTCATCTGTAGAGAGAGAAGATTTAAAAGACTTTTTACGTTTACTAGAAGGAGAAATAACAGACAAAGCCTTCTTTATGGATTCAGAAACAAAATCTCTTATGTTATCAGGAACATTCTGCACCTTAGATGTTGAGGGAACTGCAACAGGCAATGGTACATCACTAAAGGAAATATTATCTGCTTTAACAAGTTTGTCATGACAATTATTACAAACAACAGCTGGAGGAATAGCTACCAAAAGTTTACAGCAGATACACTTAGCTTTGGTAGATCCAGCAGGCAGTGGTTTTCCTGTAGTATCTTCTGGCTCAGATGCAACGTGAGACATCTTGCAATATGTAAGAGAAAAAACAACATATAAAGCAAAATAGATCAAATTCCTTATAAGACAGTTTCAGGAATGGGAAAAAATGCCAAACATCAAGCTTCTAGCAACCAGAAGCAAATGAAAAATGAGACTGAAATAATGTGGAGACAAAAGCGACGCCCATATTTTTTAGCGCCAAATAAGACGCCCACATTATTTGGCGCCTAAATGCTTTTGGCGCCAAAAATGACGCCACATCCGGAACGCCGACATTTTTGGCGCAAAATAACGTCAAAAAATGACGCAACTTCCGGCGACACGTATGACGCCGGAAACGGAAAAGAATTTTTGCGCCAAAAAAGTCCGCGCCAAGAATGACGCAATAAAATGAAGCATTTACAGCCCCCGCGAGCCTAACAGCCCACAGGGAAAAAAGTCAAATTTTTGAGGTAAGAAAAAATATGATAATTCAATGCATAATCCCAAATATGAAACTGACTGTCTGGAAATAAGGAAAGTTGAACATTCTGAGTCAAGGCAAATAAATGTTTGAATACATATATTTAGAACTTTATAAATAAAGTGCCCAACCATAGCTTAGAGTGTCACAGAAAATAAGACTTACTTACCCCAGGACACTCATCTACATGTTTGTAGAAAGCCAAACCAGTACTGAAACGAGAATCAGTAGAGGAAATGGTAAATATAAGAGTATATCGTCGATCTGAAAAGGGAGGTAAGAGATGAATCTCTACGACCGATAACAGAGAACCTTATGAAATAGACCCCGTAGAAGGAGATCACTGCATTCAATAGGCAATACTCTCTTCACATCCCTCTGACATTCACTGCACGCTGAGAGGAAAACCGGGCTCCAACTTGCTGCGGAGCGCATATCAACGTAGAATCTAGCACAAACTTACTTCACCACCTCCCTTGGAGGCAAAGTTTGTAAAACTGATTTGTGGGTGTGGTGAGGGGTGTATTTATAGGCATTTTAAGGTTTGGGAAACTTTGCCCCTCCTGGTAGGAATGTATATCCCATACGTCACTAGCTCATGGACTCTTGTTAATTACATGAAAGAAATAAGAGGTAGTTCAACGGCTTAGAAATTAGCATACGAGCCTACCTAGGTTTAGCTTTCCACAAAGAATACAAAGAGAGCAAAGAAAATTTGATAATAAAAGTAAATTAGAAAGTTGTTTAAAATTGCATGCCCTATTGGAATCATGAAAGTTTAAATTTGACTAGACTGTCCCTTTAAGGCTACTGGCCACTTGCACATATAGTCCCAGTGGCTAACAAAACCAAAACCTGTTATTCCTTGTATTATTATTACTTCTTTCTGTAAACAAGTAACCTGTGAGAAAATTATAGAGATATTGCCATATACTCTAAAGAAGTGATCCTAAAATATGGGAGCCACAAGAGCTTTTAGAAGCTTTAAAACAGTGTACGCATTTATGACTGTTAAACAAATATTTCTTAAACATTTCAGATGGACCACGCTATGCTCTTAATCAGCGGCCGCTAACCGGTGGTTCGTGGACCACTGGTGGTCCGCGAGAAGATGTTGGTAGTCAGTGACACCTTCAAGCAGAAATTAATTAACTCTGATGGTGTCACCCCCGTTGCGCCGCAACTCCCTACATTGCCTGGCTGGACATCAGTGAAAACCGACAGAGGAGGAGTTATACAGTTGATATATTCTTGGCTTAAAATAGTGTAATTAAAGAATATAAAAAAAGAAAATCTTTTAAAAAAATCTCTCTTAAATTTCATTTATTTTCTTCCCTTTACCTGTCTCTTTGTAGTAGTTTCCTAATTCCTTCAGATGGACTTACTGTTTGTCTTCCTCCCCTCCATTTAAAAAAAAAAAATGTATTATTAAATATTAATTATGTTTCATTCTATTAATTTTCCTGTGCCAGGATTATAGTAATTGCCAGTAACATCAGTCGTGGTTAGCTCACATCCATATTGAGAGCTTTCTGATATAAACTCAATTTATGACTCCAATGTCTGTCCCAGTAGTTTTGAATCATTTCTAACTGGGGAGGTAACTTGGAAGTCTTGCGGTCCTTTTAAACATAATTATTTTTCCCCACGTTATGCCTCTCTGTTTCCAGCTCAAAAGATGGCACTCACCCTTCATCTGTCATTTGGAAGTATTCTCTCAGGTCTGTCATTCAGTTATTTCCAAAAAATAATTCTTAAAAATGTGTAAATATATACATAATGTAAACGTAGCTATGGTTTTACTAGTTATGTACAGTATGTGTGTATATATATATATATATATATATATATATATATATATATATATATATATATATATATATATATACACACATACACATATACATACACACACATTGATTGGAGTAGCCGTGTTAGTCCAGAGATTTATATATCAAAAAAGCAAGAGTTTTGCATTGAGCAACGATACTTTTTTATTGAACTAACTATACATTTATAAGATGACAAGCTTTCGGAAGAATGTTTTCCTTTTTCAAGTCTGAAGTATTGCTTCAGACTTGAGAAAGGAAGACATTCCGAAAGCTTGTCATATTATAAATGTATAGTTAGTCCAATAAAAAATTGTCATCGCTCAATGCAATACTCTTGCTATCTTGATATCTATCTCTATCTATCTATCTATCTATCTATCTATATATATATATATATATATATATATATATATATATATACACACATTATAGAGGTTTGTATCTTTTTAAAAAAAAATCATGTTAGTGGTCCACAGGATTCAAAATTGTGAGTTTAGTGGTCCCTGAGGTCCGAAAGGTTGGCAACCCCTGCTCTAAATGATACCCTATTTAACAAAACCTTTATTTAATGACAGTAACATAACTTCTAATCAGATCATTATTTCATATATATTCTAGAGACACTTAACCTCCAAAGCTTGTTGTGCTCTACATAATTAGCAGAGCAATATGGACATATGTTTCATATATATGCCATTTACTATACTCACAAATCATAAGAACCTACTTTATCTTCAAACTGCTAGACTCTTGAACTCTCGCCAGGCCAGGTGTTCCCTATTCTTTTCTCATTTTAACTTTAATTTATTCTATGTCCTGGGACACAAGAACAAGAAAGCTGATGCTCTCTCTCATCAATTTCTTTCATTAGTGGAAGAGCAACTAGATGAGCATTTCATAATAAAACAACATAAGATTGTGGCGCAAATCTCTACCTCTCTTCTGCATTGTCTTCAGGAATCACAATGCCATCTTCCACAATGTCTGTGTGTTCCATCTGGTAGGCTAGTTGCCACCCCTAGGCTAAGAAGAAAAGCTCTTCTCCTCTGGGCTCACGATGGTGTCCTCTCTAGGCATCCAGGTATACTCATCACTCTAAAAAAAAACTTGGGCGGCACGTCTGGTGGCCTGGGATGAAAAAATATGCCATCGACTATATAGCTGCCTGCCCATCATGTGCTGCTAATTTGGTACCTTGTACTTTATCTGCTGGTTTGTTACACATATCACTATAGATTTTATTACAGATCTACCGATGTCTGCGATTTGGGTAATTATGGACCGCTTTTCTAAAATGTGCCATTTTATTCCACTTCCTAACCTTCTATCTGCCACTACTTTGTCTTTATTCTTCATTATACGTATCGTCAAATTCCATGGCATTTCTGTCAGCATAGAATCAGACCATGGCTTCTAATTTGTGCCATGCTTTTGGAAAGGTTTCTTTAAGAAGCTGGGGGTCACAGCAGTGCTCTTTACTGCCAACCATCCACAGAGCGTATGAATCAGATTCTAGAAGCATACCTCCACAACTATGTAATTGAATGGTACTCCAACTGGTCAGATCTGCTTCAGTTGGAGAAGATAGCTATAAATTCTTGTTAGCATAGTGTTACTCACACTACACAATTTCATGCAGCCTTGGGCTATCACCCACGCATGTTTCCCTTGTGTGACCTGTCTACTGGAGTTCCTGCAGTGGACACACATGTCCGAAATCTTCAAAGACATTGAAGGAAAACCCACACTCTCTTGGATAAAAAAGCTGGGAAATATAAACTGTTTTGCCAATCGTAGACACAGGTATGTCCCCTCCTTTGGCTGTGGGCCAAAGGGTTTGGCTATTTACTAAGAACGTTAGGCTGAGACAAATATCAAGTAGGCTGGGGCCCTGATTCATCGGTCCTTACAAAATTGTATCCAGAAAGGGCCCTGTTACATATTGTTTGAAGATGCCATAATCTATTCTGTACGCATCTTTCCAGTTTTCTATGCGGCACTTCTGAAAAACACTGTCTTTAACAGATACTCTAGAAGCATTCGGAGGCCTCCGTCTCGTCTACTGGATGGAAATCATGAATATGAGGTTCTAAGATCCTAGATTCTAAAAGACAAGGACGGGGTCTAAAGTACCTGGTACACTGGAACGACTATCTTATAGCTGAACTTCATGGGTGCCTGCAAGGAACTGCCTATGTGGGGGTGTTGAACCCAGGTCTGCTGGTTTGTATTAGAGTTAGTTACCTCCACAGGTTAGCTTTATTTTCTGCTCTATTTTTCTAACCTGTTCTTTTGTTTTACTCTTTGTCACCACCTACCTGACAGCTGTGGTAGATCTGCAATCAGCTACTGCTATAAATACTCAGCCCTTCCTGTCTTCCAAGCCTATTTGTTGGACTTGCTCATAGGGTGTGCTTTGCTGGGTATTGCTGAATTATTCCTCTGACCATTTTTGCTTGAACTACTACTTTGCCTGCTGATTCTGTACCTCATTGACAGACTGTGTATCGACTACCTGCCTGTCTTAATTACCTTTTTGTGCCACATTGCCTGTCTGTTCCACTATGTCTTTGCCTTGCCCTCAGCCACTTCTCCACTACAAACTATACCAACAATACCAACACTTAGGAACACTCCAACTAGCAGCCAGTACCTTACAAAAATCAGGGAAACTCTTGGTTTTAGATCTCCTTTGATTCAAATTTTAAACAAACTCTGTGTCTCCCCCTCAAAAAAATATAACACATACCACTCCTATTCCTTCGAAAGCAAATATGGCAGTTCCAAAAAACAGTGGATACTTCTTCCAACTAGTTGATAAAGGTAGTATGCGAGGGTCTGACAAATTCTGAAGAAAAAAAAAAAAATAAGTTAAACAGGGGTTAAATTCTTAAAATTATATACCACTGTACTCTAAAAGCCATGTAAACATCTACACAGAAAATGTAAGCGCACAGTGTTTTAAACTACCAAGTTGGACATTGAAATTTGTTCATGTCTTATTCTTCAATTATCAAAAAGTAGTTAAACATTTTAAAAAATGTACAAACATCACTGTTCACATTATTTAAAGGGACACTGAACCCAATTTTTTTCTTTTGTGATTCAGATAGAGCACGCAACTTTAAGCAACTTACTAATTTACTCCTATTATCAAATATTCTTCATTCTCTTGGTATTTTTATTTGAAAAGCAAGAATGTAAGTTTAGATGCCGGCCCATTTTTGATGAACAACCTGGGTTGTTCTTGCTGATTGGTGGATAAATTAATCCACCAATAAACAAGTGCTGTCCAGGGTTCTGGACTTTCTTTTTCAAATAAAGATAGAAAGAGAACAAAGAAAAATTGATAATAGGAGTAAATTAAAAAGTTGCTTAAAATTGCATGCTCTATCTGAATCACGAAGGAAAAAATGTGGGTTTAGTATCCCTTTAACTTGACGTTCATATAAATACATTCAACTAAGGATTGAAATAAAGTAATAGGGGCATTGCACTCAAGCATTTACTATAATCCATATGGAAGAACAGCATTTAAATGTGCTTTTATGGACTAAAATATGTGAAGTAATACAGCAGTATCAGCTGTGTACTGCCTACTAATGCTCATTGGCTGAAAAGAGCTTCCTGGTAATGTTTATTGGTTGATATATACCATTTAAAGTTAAACAACTTATCTATCCTTCACATAAAAAAACATACATTTTCCAAGATTCTTTAAGATAAAAAAATATAATTTATGCTTACCTGATAAATTCATTTCTCCTGTAGTGTAGTCAGTCCACGGGTCATCCATTACTTATGGGATTATATCTCCTCCCTAACAGGAAGTGCAAGAGGATCACCCAAGCAGAGCTGCTATATAGCTCCTCCCCTCTACGTCATATCCAGTCATTCGACCGAAACCATACGAGAAAGGAGAAACTATAGGGTGCAGTGGTGACTGGAGTTTAATTAAAATTTAGACCTGCCGTAAAAAACAGGGCGGGCCGTGGACTGACTACACTACAGGAGAAATGAATTTATCAGGTAAGTATAAATTATATTTTCTCCTGTTAAGTGTAGTCAGTCCACGGGTCATCCATTACTTATGGGATACCAATACCAAAGCTAAAAGTACACGGATGACGGGAGGGACAGGCAGGATCTTTACACGGAAGGAACCACTGCCTGTAGAACCTTTCTCCCAAAAACAGCCTCCGAAGAAGCAAAAGTGTCAAATTTGTAAAATTTTGAAAAAGTGTGAAGTGAAGACCAAGTTGCAGCCTTGCAAATCTGTTCAACAGAGGCCTCATTCTTAAAGGCCCAAATGGAAGCCACAGCTCTAGTAGAATGAGCTGTAATCCTTTCAGGAGGCTGCTGTCCAGCAGTCTCATAGGCTAAACGTATTATGCTACGAAGCCAAAAAGAGAGAGAGGTAGCCGAAGCTTTTTGACCTCTCCTCTGTCCAGAATAAACGACAAACAGGGAAGAAGTTTGACGAAAATCTATAGTTGCCTGCAAATAAAATTTCAGGGCACAGACGACGTCCAGATTGTGCAAAAGTCGTTCCTTCTTTGAAGAAGGGTTAGGGCACAATGATGGAACAACAATCTCTTGATTGATATTCTTGTTAGTGACTACCTTAGGTAAGAACCCAGGTTTAGTACGCAGAACTACCTTGTCTGAATGAAAAATCAGATAAGGAGAATCACAATGTAAGGCCGATAACTCAGAGACTCTTCGAGCCGAGGAAATTCAAACGGAACACCTTGCAGAACGTTAAGAACTAAGTTTAAGCTCCACGGCGGAGCAACAGTCTTAAACACAGGCTTAATCCTAGTCAAAGCCTGACAAAAAGCCTGAACATCTGGAACTTCTGCCAGACGTTTGTGTAAAAGGATAGACAGAGCTAAAATCTGTCCCTTTAACGAACTAGCAGATAAACCCTTTTCTAAACCTTCTTGTAGAAAAGACAATATCCTAGGAATCCTAACCTTACTCCATGAGTAACTCTTGGATTCGCACCAATATAAGTATTTACGCCAGATCAAGCGTTCAATCTCCATGCAGTCAGCCTCAGAGAAATTAGATTTGGATGTTTGAAAGGACCCTGAATCAGAAGGTCCTGTCTCAGAGGCAGAGACCATGGTGGACAGGACGACATGTCCACTAGATCTGCATACCAGGTCCTGCGTGGCCACGCAGGCGCTATTAGAATCACCGATGCTCTCTCCTGTTTGATCCTGGCAATCAATCGAGGAAGCATCGGGAAAGGTGGAAACACATAAGCCATGTTGAAGACCCAAGGTGCTGTCAGAGCATCTATCAGTACCGCTCCCGGGTCCCTGGACCTGGATCCTTAACAAGGAAGCTTGGCGTTCTGGCGAGACGCCATGAGATCCAGATCTGGTTTGCCCCAAAGATGAAGCAGTTGGGCAAACACCTCCGGATGAAGTTCCCACTCCCCCGGATGAAAGGTCTGGCGACTTAGAAAATTCGCCTCCCAGTTCTCCACGCCTGGGATGTGGATCGCTGACAGGTGGCAAGAGTGAGACTCTGCCCAGCGAATTATCTTTGAGACTTCCATCATCGCTAGGGAACTCCTTGTTCCTCCTTGATGGTTGATATAAGCCACAGTCGTGATGTTGTCCGACTGAAACCTGATGAACCTCAGAGTTGCTAACTGAGGCCAAGCCAGAAGAGCATTGAAAATTGCTCTTAACTCCAGAATTTTTATTGGAAGGAGTCTCTCCTCCTGAGTCCATGATCCCTGAGCCTTCAGGGAATTCCAGACTGCGCCCCAACCTAGAAGGCTGGCGTCCATTGTTACAATCGTCCAATCTGGCCTGCGGAAGGGCATCCCCTTGGACAGATGTGGCCAAGAAAGCCACCATAGAAGAGAATCTCTGGTCTCTTAATCCAGATTTAGCAGAGCGGACAAATCTGAGTAATCCCCATTCCACTGACTTAGCATGCACAATTGCAGCGGTCTGAGATGCAGGCGCGCAAATGGTACTATGTCCATTGCCGCTACCATTAAGCCGATTACCTCCATGCACTGAGCCACTGACGGGTGTTGAATGGAATGAAGGACACGGCAAGCATTTAGAAGTTTTGATAACCTGTCCTCCGTCAGGTAAATTTTCATTTCTACAGAATCTATAAGAGTCCCTAGAAAGGGAACTCTTGTGAGTGGCAATAGAGAACTCTTTTCTACGTTCACCTTCCACCCATGCAACCTTAGAAATGCCAGAACTAACTCTGTATGAGACTTGGCAGTTTGGAAACTTGACGCTTGTATCAGAATGTCGTCTAGGTACGGAGCTACCGCTATGCCTCGCGGTCTTAGTACCGCCAGAAGAGAGCCCAGAACCTTTGTAAAGATTCTTGGAGCCGTAGCTAACCCGAAGGGAAGAGCTACAAACTGGTAATGCCTGTTTAGGAAGGCAAATCTTAGATACCGGTAATGATCCTTGTGAATCGGTATGTGAAGGTAGGCATCCTTTAAATCCACTGTGGTCATGTACTGACCCTCTTGGATCATGGGTAAGATGGTTCGAATAGTTTCCATTTTGAACGATGGAACTCTTAGGAATTTGTTTAGGATCTTTAAGTCCAAGATTGGTCTGAAGGTTCCCTCTTTTTTGGGAACCACAAACAGATTTGAATAGAATCCTTGCCCGTGTTCCGACCGCGGAACTGGGTGGATCACTCCCATTAGTAAGAGGTCTTGTACACAGCGTAGAAACGCCTCTTTCTTTATCTGGTTTGCTGATAACCTTGAAAGATGAAATCTCCCTTGTGGAGGAGAAGCTTTGAAGTCCAGAAGATATCCCTGAGATATGATCTCCAACGCCCAGGGATCCTGGACATCTCTTGCCCAAGCCTGGGCGAAGAGAGAAAGTCTGCCCCCCACTAGATCCGTTTCCGGATCGGGGGCCCTCACGTCATGCTGTCTTAGGGGCAGCAGCAGGTTTTCTGGCCTGCTTGCCCTTGTTCCAGGACTGGTTAGGTTTCCAGCCCTGTCTGTAGCGAGCAACAGTTCCTTCCTGTCTTGGAGCGGAGGAAGTTGATGCTGCTCCTGTCTTGAAGTTACGAAAGGCACGAAAATTAGACTGTTTAGCCTTTGCTTTGGCCCTGTCTTGAGGCAGGGCATGGCCCTTACCTCCAGTAATGTCAGCGATAATTTTTTTCAAGCCGGGCCCGAATAATGTCTGCCCTTTGAAAGGAATATTAAGCGATTTAGAAGTCACATCAGCTGACCAGGATTTAAGCCACAGCGCTCTACGCGCTTGAATGGCGAATCCGGAGTTCTTAGCCGTAAGTTTGGTTAAGTGTACTACGGCATCAGAAATAAATGAATTAGCTAGCTTAAGGGCTTTAAGCTTGTTCATAATCTCATCCAATGGAGCTGTGCTAAGGGTCTCTTCCAGAGACTCAAACCAGAATGCCGCCGCATCAGTGACAGGTGCGATGCATGCAAGGGGTTGTAATATAAAACCTTGCTGAACAAACATTTTCTTAAGGTAACCCTCTAACTTTTTATCCATTGGATCTGAAAAAGCACAGCTATCCTCCACCGGGATAGTGGTGCGCTTAGCCAGAGTAGAAACTGCTCCTTCCACCTTAGGGACCGTCTGCCATAGGTCCCGTGTGGTGGCGTCTATTGGAAACATTTTTCTAAATATAGGAGGGGGTGAAAAGGGCACACCGGGTCTATCCCACTCCTTGTTAACAATTTCTGTAAGCCTTTTAGGTATAGGAAAAACGTCAGTACACGCCGGTACCGCAAAATATTTATCCAGCCTACATACTTTCTCTGGAATTGCAACCATGTTACAATCATTCAGAGCCGCTAATACCTCCCCTAGTAATACACGGAGGTTCTCAAGCTTAAATTTAAAATTTGAAATGTCTGAATCCAGTTTACTTGGATCAGATCCGTCACCCACAGAATGAAGCTCTCCGTCCTCATGTTCTGCAAATTGTGACGCAGTATCAGACATGGCTCTATTATTATCAGCGCACTCTGTTCTTACCCCAGAGTGATTGCCTTTACCTCTTAATTCTGGCAATTTAGATAGTACTTCAGTCATAACATTAGCCATGTCTTGCAAAGTGATTTGTATGGGCCGCCCTGATGTACTTGGCGCCACAATATCACGCACCTCCTGAGCGGGAGGCGAAGGTACTAACACGTGAGGAGAGTTAGTCGGCATAACTTCCCCCTCGTTGTCTGGTGATATTTTTTTAACATATAAAGTTTGACTTTTATTCAAAGTAACATCTATACATTGAGTGCACAAATTTCTATTGGGCTCCACATTGGCCTTTAAACATAATGAACAAACAGATTCATTTGTGTCAGACATGTTTAAACAGACTAGCAATAACACTAGCAAGCTTGGAAAAAAACTTTTAAATAAATTTACAAGCTATATAAAAAACGCTACTGCGCTTTTAAGAAAACATAAAAATGTGACACAGTTGAATTAACAATGAACCAAATATGTTAAAACAACCAAATTTTAACAGAAAATGTATAAAGTTAGCAGAGGATTGCACCCACCAGCAAAAGGATGATTAACCCCTTAATACCCAAAACGGATAACAGTTGAAATAATAAACGTTTTTATCACAGTCAAACACACTGTCACAGGTCTGCTGTGACTGATTACCTCCCTCAAAACTAGTTTTGGAGACCCCTGGGCTCTGTAGAGACGTCCTGGATCATGGAGGAAGAAATAGGAAGACTGTGACTAAATTTTTACTGCGCAATAAAGCGCTAAAATAGGCCCCTCCCACTCATATTACAACAGTGGGGAAGCTCAGTAAACTGTTTTTATTCAGAAAAAAATGACAGCCATGTGGTAAAAATCATGCCCATAAAGTTTTATCACCAAGTACCTCAGAAAAAACGATTAACATGCCAGTAAACATTTTAAAAATTGAAAATTATGAAGTGTTATTAATAAGCCTGCTGCTAGTCGCTTTCACTGCAGTGCAGGCTCAAATATTACTTTAAAATTGACAGTATTTTCTTAGTGAAATTCCATTCCCCAGAAATACCCCAGAGTATACATACATACATATCAGCCTGATACCAGTCGCTACTACTGCATTTAAGGCTGCACTTACATTACATCGGTATTAGCAGTATTTTCTCAGTCAATTCCATTCCTTAGAAAATAATTTACTGCACATACCTTCTTGCAGGTGGGCCCTGCATGCTATCCCCTGTTCTGAAGTTACCTCACTCCTCAGAATGGCCGAGAACAGCAAGTGGATCTTAGTTACGACCCCTAAGATCATAGACAAACTCAGGTAGATTCTTCTTCTAATGCTGCCTGAGAACAAACAACACACTCCGGTGCCGTTTAAAATAACAAACTTTTGATTGAAGAAATAAAAAATAAGTTTAACACACCACAGTCCTCTCACACGTCCTATCTTTAGTTAGGTGCAAGAGAATGACTGGATATGACGTAGAGGGGAGGAGCTATATAGCAGCTCTGCTTGGGTGATCCTCTTGCACTTCCTGTTAGGGAGGAGATATAATCCCATAAGTAATGGATGACCCGTGGACTGACTACACTTAACAGGAGAAAGTAATGTATTTGATATTTCATGTAGTCAGTTCCACTGTCTTAATTTGTTCTCAGTCACTGCAAGGCAAATGTACTTTTTAAGACAACAAAGCTTAGCTTTTGAAAATAAATTGTCACATAGAATTACTACAGTAAGATTATCAGCCAACCAAATCCTTTTCCTTGTCCATTCAAATGGAACATTTCTTAGTTGGCTCTTATGACTCCACCAGGGTAGACACCATTCGAGTCAATATATTTTTTGTTTTAAATAAAAGTCTACTTGCATTGATTTATACAGGTTTATTTTGGGCTAGATTATGCGTGGAGCATATACTTTTTTTTACCATTGGGTGTCCAGTTGCGCACGTTTTACAGGTCGCAAGAAAACTTTTGTGCTCTCAGGGTCGCATCCTAATGCAGAAAAAAAGACTTTGAGACGGTGCGAACCCAGGAACATAGTTGCCCATAGACTTTAATGGAGTCTCGTTTTGAATCAGATATATGAAGTCTATGGCAGCAGTGTTTTGTTGCAACATTATTTGTAGCTTTGTTATAAAATGTTGCAAAAGACTACTGAGTACTAAAGACACATGAACACTCCTGAGCTCTTTAAAGGGACAGTAAAGTCCAAAATTAAACTTACATGAATTTGATAGTGCATACAATTTTAAACAACCTTCCAATTTACTAATATTATCAACTTTGCTTAGTTCTCTTGGTATCCTTTGTAAAACAATAACCCTATGTGAGCTCAGGAGTGTGCACGTGTCCTTAGCCATCTGGCAGCTGTGTTTGCAAAAATTTTTATAGCAATATTATACATAGTTGCAAACTTTTCTACCATATAGGGCGCGATCCGATATACGGAGCAGGTTTCGGCACAAGCGTGGAAACCTGCGCCGCCTGTAATTTCAGCTCGCACAGCGAGCTATCTCATATACGGCGCCGGCAGTTGCTAAAGTGCCGTAAGTCTGACAAACTAGCGATGTCCAGAAATCTGCATAAGTACAAATTTCTGGAGTCGCCAGTGACTTACGGCACTTTAGAAACTGCTGCCGCCTAAAAAAACATACTTAAATACTAAATCTCCCGTTACTGTCTAACACGCCTCCCAAATATTGCCCGACACGTATACCCCTCTATCCGCAATCCCCCCTCTCACTCCAAACAATAAATGTATTAACCCCTGAACCACCGCTCCCGGACCCCGCCGCCATCTATATTAACTGTATTACCCCCTAATCTGAGCCCCCTACACCGCCACCACCTATATTATATATATTAACCCCTAATCTGAGCCCCCTACCCAGCCGCCACCTATATTAACTGTATTAACCCCTAATCTAATCCCCCTACACCGCCGCCAGCTACATTAAATGTCTAACCCCCTAATGTGATCCCCCTACACAGCCGCCACCTAAATTACATTTATTAACCCCTAATCTAATCCCCCTACACCGCCGCCACCTATATTAAATATATTAACCACTAAACCGAAGTCTAACCCTAACACCCCCTAACGTAATTATTATTAAAATAAATCTAAATAATATTAATAATATTAACTAAATTATTCCTATTTAAATCTAAATACTTACCTATAAAATAAACCCTAAGATAGCTACAATATAATTAATAATTACACTGTAGCTATTTTAGGGTTTATATTTATTTTACAGGTAACTTGGTATTTATTTTAACTAGGTACAATAGCTATTAAATAGTTAATAACTATTTAATAGCTACCGAGTTAAAATAATTACCAAATTACCTGTAAAATAAATCCTAACCTAAGTTACAAATACACCTACACTATCAATAAATTAATTAAATAAACTACAATTATCTAAACTAAAATATAATTAAATACACTAAACTATATTACAAAAAAAAACACTAAATTACAAAAAATAAAAAAAGATTACAAGAATTTTAAGATAATTACACCTAATCTAAGCCCCCTAATAAAATAAAGCCCCCCAAAATAAAAAAAATGTCCCTACCCTAAACTAAATTACAAAAGTAATCAGCTCTATTACCAGCCCTTAAAAGAGCCTTTTGTGGGGCATTGCCCCAAAGTAATCAGCTCTTTTACCTGTAAAAAAAAAGAACAAACCCCCCCATTACAACCCACCACCCACACACCCCTACTCTAAAACCCACCCGATCCCCCCTTAAAAAACCTAAGTCTAACCCCCAATTGTTCCTTACGTGTCCTGAAGACCAGCGGAGAAGGTCCTGTTCCAGGCGGAGAAGTCTTCTTCCAGGCGGCGACCTCTTCTTCTTCCAGGAACCAGCCGGAGCGGAGGAGTTGACGACTGATGGCGACGCTGGAACTGAAGACCGGAGCCATGGAGCGTGGAGGATCCTCTTCATACGATCGCCGCCGTACACTGAATAGGAATTCATGGTACGCGATTAAAAATGGCGTCCCTTGAATTCCTATTGGCTGATTTGAGCCTTCAAATTCAAATCAGCCAATCGGATGAGAGCTACTTTAATTCTATTGGCTGATTTGAATAGCCAATAGAATAAGAGCTACTCTAATTCTATTGGCTATTCTAATCAGCTGTATATTGGATACCAAACTGCGCGGGTTTGGTATACCACTCTTTGGGCCAAAAAACTACGGCCGAAGGGTGACATATACGAGCGTAACTTCTAGGTTATGCCGTATATGTGATACCAAACCAGCGCAAAATTTGGCGGTGCGGCTTTTGCAGGCGACTCTGCATATCGGATCGGGCCCATAGTGTCTGCACTATTCTATGGCAACAGTGCTTCTAACTATAGATAACATTTGTAAAAACATTGTTTAACATTGTAAAAACATTGTTTAAAACACTGCTGCCATAGAATGCTACAGACACTATATGGCAGCAGAGTTTGCAACTATGTATAAACTTTCAAGAGTCATTATTTTTTAACAAAATTAAAATTTAAATGTTTGTAAAACATTTATTTTACATGCTGATCTTTTGCAATGCAGTGAATAATTCCTGATGGATAAATAAAAAAATAAAATGTATATATATATATATATATATATATATATATATCACACATAATTTATGTAAGAACTTACCTGATGAATTAATTTTTTTTATATTGGCAAGAGTCCATGAGCTAGTGACGTATGGGATATGCAAAGTTTCCCAAACCTCAAAATGCCTATAAATACACCCCTCACCACACCCACAATTCAGTTAAACGAATAGCCAAGTAGTGGGGTGATAGAAAAAGGAGTAAAAAAAGCATACAAAAAAAAGAGGAACTGGAAATATAATTGTGCTTTTATACAAAAAATCATAACCACCAGAAAAAGGGTGGGTCTCATGGACTCTTGCCAATATGAAAGGAATGATTTTATCAGGTAAGTTCTTATATAAATTATGTTTTCTTTCATGTAATTGGCAAGAGTCCATGAGCTAGTGACGTATGGGATAGAAATACCCAAGATGTGGATGTCCACAGAAGAGTCACTAGAAAGGGAGGGATAAAATAAAAACAGCCATTTTCTGCTGAAAAAAATAAATCCACAAAGAAATATGTTTTTCTCATAAATTTAAAGAAAAAAACTTAAAACATAAGCAGAAGAATCAAACTGAAACAACTGCCTGAAGAACTTTTCTACAAAAAACTGCTTCAGAAGAAGCAAATACATCAAAATGGTAAAATGTAGTAAATGTATGCAAAGAAGACCAAGTTGCTGCTTTGCAAATCTGATCAACTGAAGCTTCATTCTTAAAAGCCCAAGAAGTGGAGACTGATCTAGTAGAATGAGCTGTGATCCTCTGAGGCGGGGACTGTCCCGCCTCCAAATAAGCGTTATGAATCAAAAGCTTTAACCCAAGATGCCAAAGAAATGGCAGAAGCTTACTGACCTTTTCTGGAACCAGAGAATACAATAAATAGACTAGAAGTCTTCCTGAAATATTTAGTAGCTTCAACATGAAATTTCAAAGTCCTTAAAACATCCAAAGAATGTAAAGATCTTTCAAGAGTATTCTTGGGATTAGGACACAAGGAAGGAACAACAATTTCCCTACTAATGTTAGAATTCACAACCTTAGGAAGAAATTTAAACGAAGTCCGCAAAACAGCCTTATGCAGATGGAAAATCAGAAAAGGAGACTCGCAAGAGAGAGCAGACAATTTGGAAACTCTTCTAGCTGCAGAGATAGCCAAAAAGAAACAACACTTTTCAAGAAAGTAGTTTAATATCCAAAGAATGCATAGGCTCAAAAGGAGGAGCCTGCAAAGTCTTCAAAACCAAATTAAGACTCCAAGGAGGAGAGTGATTTAATAACAGGCTTGATACGAACCAAAGCCTGAACAAAACAGTGAATATCAGGAAGCTCAATCTTTCTATGAAAAAAAAACAGAAAGAGCAGAGATTTGTCCCTTCAAAGTACTTGCAGACAAACCTTTATCCAAACCATTCTGAAGAAACTGTAGAATTCTAGGAATTCTAAAAGAATGCCAGGAGAATTTATGAGAAGAACGCCATGAAATATAGGTCTTCCAAACTCGATAATAAATGTTCCTTGAAACCGACTTACAAGTCTGTAGCATAGTATTAATCACTGAGTCAGAGAAACCTCTATGACTAAGCGTTCAATTTCCATACCTTCAAATTTAACAATTTGAGATCCTGATGGAAAAACGGCCCTTGAGACAGAAGGTCTGGTCTTAAAGGAAGTGGCCAAGGCTGGCAACTGGACATCCGGACAAAATTTGCATACCAAAACCTGTGAGGCCAAGCTGGAGCTATCAGAAACACATAAGATTGTTCCATAATGATCTTGGAGATCACTCTTGGAAGAAGAACTAGAGGCGGAAAGATATAAGCAGGTTGGTAAAACCAAGGAACTGCTTAAGCATCCACCATCTCCGCCTGAGGATACCTGGACCTGGATAGGTACTTGGGAAGTTTCTTGTTTAGATGAGAAACCATCAGATCTATTTCTGGAAGACCCCACATCTGTACAATGTGAAAAAATACATCTGGATGGAGAGACCACTCCCCCAGATGTAAGGTCTGACGGTCTGAGATAATTCGCTTCCCAATCGTCTACACCTGGGATATGCACAAGAAAGTATCCGAGATACTTCTTTCATAGCTAGGGGACTGCGAGTCCCACCCTGATGACTGACATATGCCACAGTTGTGATATTGTCCGACTGAAAACAAATGAATGGTTCCCTCTTTAACAGAGACCAAACCTGAAGAGCCCTGAAAATAGCACGGAGTTCTAAAATATTGATTGGTAACCTCGCCTCTTGAGGTTTCCAAACCCATTGTGCTGTCAGAGATCCCCAGACAGCTCCCCAACCTGAAAGACTTGCATCTGTTGTGATCACAGTCCAGGTAGGACGAACAGAAGAAGCCCCTTGAACTATATGATGATGGTCTAATCACCAAGTCAGAGAGAGTTGAATGTTGGGATTTAAGTATATCAATTATGATATCTGAGTATAATCCCTGCACCATTGATTCAGCATACAAAGCTGTAGAGTTTTCATATGAAAACAAGCAAAGGGGATCGCGTCCGATGCTGCAGTCATGAGACCTAAAACTTCCATGCAAATAGCCACTGAAGGGAATGACTAAGACTGAAGAAGAGTCATGGACACTGAATGTATATGGAAACCTAAAAAGGTGACCCTTGTCTGAGGAATCAAGAAACTCTCTAGTTGATTTGTGAGAGATTCGGCTAAATGTAAAGACTGAGCTAGTACCAAGATATCGTCCAAATAAGGAAACACCAAAATACCCTGCTCTCTGATTACAGACAGAAGGGCAGTGAGAACCTTCAAAAAGATCCTTGAAGCTGTTGCTAGGCCAAATGGAAGAGCGACAAATTGGTAATGCTTGTCTAGAAAAGAGAATCTCAGAAATCTATAGTGGTCTGGATGAATTGAAATGTGAAGATATGCATCCTGTAAGTCTATCGTGGACATATAATGACCTTGCTGAACAAAAGGAAAAATAGTCCTCATAGTCACCATCTTGAAAGTTGGGACTCTTACAAAACATCAGATCCAGTACTGGCCTAAATAAATTTTCTTTCTTTGGGACAATGAATAGATAAAAAAAAAAAAAACAGACCCTGTTCCTGAAACGGAACTGGAATTATTACCCCTGAAAGCTCTAGATCTAAAACACGCTTCAGAAAAGCCTGAGCCTTCACCAGATTTGCTGGTACGTGAGAGAGAAAGAATCTTCTCACAGGAAGTCCTTCTCTGAATCCTATTCGATACCCTTGAGAGACAATACTCTGAATCTGAACAGAATCTGACCAAATGTCTTGGAATTATTTCAATCTGCCCCGACCAGCGGAACTGGATCGGGGGCCGCACCTTCATGCAGACTTGGGGGCTGACTTTGGTTTCTTAAAAGGCTTGGATTTATTCCAACTTGAAGAAGGTTTCCAATTGGAACCAGAGACTTTAGAGGAAGGATTGGTTTTCTGTTCTTTATTCTGTCGAAAAGAACGAAAACGATTAGAAGCTTTAGATTTACATTAGATCTTTTATCCTGAGGCAAAAAAACTCCCTTCCCCCCAGTGATAGTTGAAATAATTGAATCCAACTGAGAACCAAATAAATTGTTACCTTGGAAAGAAAGAGATAGTAATCTAGACTTAGATACCATGTCAGCATTCCAAGATTTGAGCCATAAAGCTCTTCTAGCTAAAATAGCCAAAGACATAGATTTAACATCAATTTGATGATCTCAAAAATAGCATCACAGATAAAATGATTAGCATGTTGAAGCAAACGAACAATGCTAGACAAATCAGGATCTGTTTCCTGTTGCGCTAAGCTATCCAACCAAAAGGTTGATGCAGCCGAAACATCAGCCATAGAAATGGCAGGCCTAAGAATATAGCCAGAATATAAATAAGCTTTCCATAGATAAGATTCAAGTTTCCGATCTAAAGGATCTTTAAAAGAAGTACTGTCTTCCATAGGAATAGTAGTACGTTTGGCAAGAGTAGAAATAGCCCCATCAACTTTGGGGACTTTTTCCCAAAACTCTAAACTAGCCACTGGCAAAGGGTACAACCTTTTAAACCTAAAAGAAGGAATGAACTAAGTACCAGGCTTAATCCATTCCTTAGCAATCACATCAGAAATAGCATCAGGAACTGGAAAAACCTCAGGAGTAATCACAGGAGGTTTATAAACAGAATTTAAACGTTTATTAGTTTTGATATCAAGAGGACTTGACTCCTCAATATCCAAAGTAACCAACACTTCTTTTAACAAGGAACGAATATACTCAATCTTGAAAAGATAAGTAGATTTGTCAGTGTCAATGTCTGAGTTAGGATCTTCTGAATTAGAGAGATCCTCATCAGTGGAGGATATTTCAGTATGTTGTCGGTCATTAGAAATTTCATCAATTTTATGAGAAGTTTTAAAAGACCTTTTACGTTTATTAGAAGGCGGAATAGCAGACAAAGCCTTATGTATTGCATCAGCAATATAATTTTTCATATCAACAGGGATATCATGTACATTAGATGTTAAAGGAACAACAGAAACTGTACTAGTACCGATGGAAACATTTTATGCGTGCAAACGCTTATGACAACTGTTACATTCTACAGCTGGAGATATAATCTCAGCTAACTTACAACAGATACACTTAGCTTTGGTAGAACTGTGATCAGGCAGCAGGGTTCCAACAGTTGCTTCTGAGACAGGATCAGATTGAGACATCTTGCAAAATGTAAAAGAAAAAACAACATTAAATCAAAATTTACAATTTCCTTATATGGCAGTTTCAGGAATGGGAAAAAATGCAAACAGCACAGCCCTCTGAGCATATAGAAGGCAAGAGGCTTATAGGAAGTGGGGTGAAAAATATAACAACATCCGGAAATGACGCAACTCGCGTCATAACAAACGCAACCTCGTGCAAGGAAACCTGGCGTCAACTAAGACACCGGAAATGACGAATTTAAGTCATCAAAGACGTACCGTCGTGCCAAAAAACTCTTGCACCAAGAATGACGCAATAAATAACAGTATTTTACGACCTTGTGCGCCTAATTTTGCCGACAAAATTTAAAGAAAAACAGTCAATTTGAAAAAAAAGGACTATACCCCAGGTAAGAAAAATAACTTCCTAAAAAATGCTTCCCAAACTGAAACTGACAGTCTGCAAAAGGAAATAAACATAGACCTGACTCATGGCAAATATAAGTAAAATACATATATTTAAAACTTTATATTAATACATAAAGCACCAAACCATAGCTGAGAGTGTCTTAAATAATGAAAACATACTTACTGAAAGACACCCATCCACATATAGCAGATAGCCAAACCAGTACTGAAAAAGTATCAGCAGAGGTAATGGTATATAAGAGTACATCATCTATCTGAAAAGGGAGGTAGGAGATGAATCCCTACGACCGATAACAGAGAACCTTTGAAAAGATTTCCTGTGAGGAAAACCATAAAATCAATAGGTGATACTCTTATTCACATCCCTCTGACAAACACTGTACCCTGAGAGGAATTGGGCTTCAGAATGCTGAGAAGCGCTCATCACAGAAGAAATCATAAAAAAACATAATTTATGCTTACCTGATAAATTTATTTCTCTTGTAGTGTATCCAGTCCACGGATCATCCATTACTTGTGGGATATTCTCCTTCCCAACAGGAAGTTGCAAGAGGATCACCCACAGCAGAGCTGCTACATAGCTCCTCCCCTAACTGTCATATCCAGTCATTCGACCGAAAACAAACAGAGAAAAGAGAAACCATAGGGTGCAGTGGTGACTGTAGTTTAATTAAAATTTAGACCTGCCTTAAAATGACAGGGCGGGCCGTGGACTGGATACACTACAAGAGAAATACATTTATCAGGTAAGCATAAATTATGTTTTCTCTTGTTAAGTGTATCCAGTCCACGGATCATCCATTACTTGTGGGATACCAATACCAAAGCTAAAGTACACGGATGATGGGAGGGACAAGGCAGAATTAAGCGGAAGGAACCACTGCCCGAAGAACCTTTCTCCCAAAAACAGCCTCCGAATAAGCAAAAGTATCAAATTTGTAAAATTTTTAAAAAGTGTGAAGCGAAGACCAAGTCGCAGCCTTGCAAATCTGTTCAACAGAGGCCTTATTTTTGAAGGCCCATGTAGAAGCCACAGCTCTAGTAGAATGAGCTGTAATCCTTTCAGGGAGCTGCTGTCCAGCAGTCTCATAGGCTAGGCGTATTACGCTCCGAAACCAAAAAGACAGAGAGATTGCCGAAGCTTTTTGACCTCTCCTCTGTCCAGAGTAAACGACAAACAGGGCAGATGTTTGACGAAAATCTTTAGTAGCCTGTAAGTAAAACTTCAAGGCACGGACTACGTCCAGATTATGTAAAAGACGTTCCTTCTTTGAAGAAGGATTAGGACACAATGATGGAACAACAGTCTCTTGATTTATATTCTTGTTAGAAACCACCTTAGGTAAAAACCCAGGTTTGGTACGCAGAACTACCTTATCTGCATGAAAAATCAGATAAGGAGAATCACATTGTAAGGCAGATAGCTCAGAGACTCTCCGAGCCGAGGAAATAGCCATCAAAAACAGAACTTTCCAAGATAAAAGTTTAATATCAATGGAATGAAGGGGTTCAAACAGAACTCCTTGAAGAACTTTAAGAACCAAGTTTAAGCTCCACGGAGGAGCAACAGGTTTAAACACAGGCTTAATTCTAACCAAAGCCTGGCAAAATGCCTGAACGTCTGGAACCTCTGCCAGACGCTTGTGCAAAAGAATAGACAGAGCAGAAATCTGTCCCTTTAAGGAACTAGCTGATAATCCTTTGTCCAAGTCCTCTTGGAGAAAAGACAATATTCTAGGAATCCTAACCTTACTCCATGAGTAATTCTTGGATTCACACCAATAAGGATATTTACTCCATATCATGTGGTAGATTTTCCTGGTAACAGGCTTTCGTGCCTGTATTAAGGTATCAATGACTGACTCGGAGAAGCCACGCTTTGATAGAATCAAGCGTTCAATCTCCATGCAGTCAGTCTCAGAGAAATTAGATTTGGATGATTGAAAGAACCTTGTATCAGAAGGTCCTGTCTTAGAGGCAGAGTCCATGGTGGAAAGGATGACATGTCCACTAGGTCTGCATACCAAGTCCTGCGTGGCCACGCAGGTGCTATCAGAATCACTGATGCTCTCTCCTGTTTGATTTTGGCAATCAGTCGAGGGAGCAGAGGAAACGGTGGAAACACATAAGCCAGGTTGAAGAACCAAGGCGCTGCTAGAGCATCTATCAGCGTCGCTTCTGGGTCCCTGGACCTGGATCCGTAACAAGGGAGCTTGGCGTTCTGGCGAGACAACATGAGATCCAACTCTGGTTTGCCCCAACGATGAATCAATTGAGCAAACACTACTGGATGGAGTTCCCACGACTTAGAAAATCCGCCTCCCAGTTCTCCACGCCTGGGATATGGATTGCTGACAGGTGGCAAGAGTGGGACTCTGCCCAGCGAATTATTTTTGAGACTTCTAACATCGCTAGGGAACTCCTGGTTCCCCCTTGATGGTTGATGTAAGCCACAGTCGTGATGTTGTCCGACTGAAATCTGATGAACCTCAGTGTTGCTAACTGAGGCCAAGCCAGAAGAGCATTGAATATAACTCTTAACTCCGGAATATTTATTGGAAGGAGTTTCTCCTCCTGAGTCCACGATCCCTGTGCCTTCAGGAAGTTCCAGACTGCACCCCAACCTAGAAGGCTGGCATCTGTTGTTACAATTGTCCAATCTGGCCTGCGAAAGGTCATACCCTTGGAAAGGTGGACCCGAGACAACCACCAGAGAAGGGAATCTCTGGTCTCTTGATCCAGATTTAGCAGAGGGGACAAATCTGTGTAATCCCCATTCCACTGACTCAGCATGCATAATTGCAGCGGTCTGAGATGTAGGCGCGCAAATGGCACTATGTCCATTGCCGCTACCATTAAGCCGATTACCTCCATACACTGAGCCACCGAAGGGCGCGGAATGGAGTGAAGAACACGGCAAGCATTTAGAAGTTTTGATAACCTGGACTCCGTCAGGTAAATTTTCATTTCTACAGAATCTATAAGAGTCCCTAAGAAGGAGATTCTTGTGAGTGGGGATAGAGAACTCTTTTCCTCGTTCACTTTCCACCCGTGCGACCTCAGAAATGCCAGAACTATCTCTGTATGAGACTTCGCAACTTGAAAGTTTGACGCCTGTATCAGGATGTCGTCTAGATACGGAGCTACCGCTATGCCTCGCGGTCTTAGAACCGCTAGAAGTGAGCCCAGAACCTTTGTAAAGATTCTCGGGGCTGTAGCCAACCCGAAGGGAAGAGCTACAAATTGGTAATGCCTGTCTAGAAAGGCAAACCTTAGAGACCGATGATGGTCTTTGTGAATCGGTATGTGAAGGTAGGCATCCTTTAGGTCCACTGTGGTCATGTACTGACCCTCTTGGATCATGGGTAGGATGGTCCGAATAGTTTCCATTTTGAAAGATGGAACTCTGAGGAATTTGTTTAAGATCTTTAGATCCAAAATTGGTCTGAAGGTTCCCTCTTTTTTGGGAACCACAAACAGATTTGAATAAAAACCCTGTCCTTGTTCCGTCCGCGGAACTGGATGGATCACTCCCATAATTAGGAGGTCTTGCACACAGCGTAGGAATGCCTCTTTCTTTATCTGATTTGCAGATAGCCTTGAAAGATGAAATCTCCCTTGTGGAGGGGAAGCTTTGAAGTCCAGAAGATATCCCTGAGATATGATCTTGAACATCTCTTGCCCATACCTGGGCGAAGAGAGAAAGTCTGCCCCCTACTAGATCCGTCGCCGGATAGGGGGCCGTTCCTTCATGCTGTCTTAGAGGCAGCAGCAGGCTTTCTGGCCTGCTTGCCTTTGTTCCAGGACTGGTTAGGTTTTCAGGCCTGCTTAGATTGAGCAAAAGTTCCCTCTTGCTTTGAAGCGGAGGAAGTTGATGCTGCACCTGCCTTGAAATTTCGAAAGGCACGAAAATTAGACTGTTTGGCCTTTGCTTTGGCCCTGTCCTGAGGAAGGGTATGACCCTTACCTCCAGTAATGTCAGCAATAATTTCCTTCAAACCAGGCCCAAATAAGGTCTGCCCCTTGAAAGGAATGTTGAGTAATTTAGACTTCGAAGTCACCTCAGCTGACCAGGATTTAAGCCATAGCACCCTACGCGCCTGGATGGCGAATCCGGAATTCTTAGCCGTTTGTTTAGTCAAATGAACAATGGCATCAGAAACAAATGAGTTAGCTAGCTTAAGTGTTCTAAGCTTGTCAATAATTTCAGTCAATGGAGCTGTATGGATGGCCTCTTCCAGGGCCTCAAACCAGAATGCCGCCGCGGCCGTGACAGGCGCTATGCATGCAAGGGGCTGTAAAATAAAACCTTGTTGAATAAACATTTTCTTAAGGTAACCCTCCAATTTTTTATCCATTGGATCTGAAAAAGCACAACCGGGATAGTGGTACGCTTTGCTAAAGTAGAGACTGCTCCCTCCACCTTAGGGACCGTCTGCCATAAGTCCCGTGTAGTGACGTCTATTGGAAACATTTTTCTAAATATAGGAGGTGGGGAAAAAGGCACACCCGGTCTATCCCACTCCTTGCTAATAATTTCTGTAAGCCTTTTGGGTGTAGGAAAAACATCAGAACACACCGGCACCGCATAGTATTTATCAAGCCTACACAATTTCTCTGGTACTGCAACTATGTTACAGTCATTCAGAGCAGCCAATACCTCCCCAAGCAATACACGGAGGTTCTCAAGCTTAAATTTAAAATTAGAAATCTCTGAATCAGGTTTCCCCGAATCAGAGACGTCACCCACAGACTGAAGCTCTCCGTCCTCATGATCTGCATATTGTGACGCAGTATCAGACATGGCCCTTACAGCATCTGCGCGCTCTGTATTTCTCCTAACCCCAGAGCAATCGCGCTTGCCTCTTAATTCAGGCAACCTGGATAATACCTCTGACAGGGTATTATTCATGATTGCAGCCATGTCCTGCAAGGTAATCGCTATGGGCATCCTTGATGCAATTGGCGCCATATTAGCGTGCATCCCCTGAGCGGGAGGCGAAGGGTCTGACATGTGGGGAGAGTTAGTCGGCATAACTTCCCCCTCGTCAGAATCTTCTGGTGATATTTCTTTTATAGTTAAAGACTGATCTTTACTGTTTAAGGTGAAATCAATACATTTAGTACACATTCTCCTATGGGGCTCCACCATGGCTTTCAAACATAATGAACAAGTTGTTTCCTCTGTGTCAGACATGTTTAAACAGACTAGCAATGAGACTAGCAAGCTTGGAAAACACTTTAAACAAGTTTACAAGCAATATAAAAAACGTTACTGCACCTTTAAGAAACACAAATTTTTGCCAAAATTTGAAATAACAGTGAAAAAAGGCAGTTACACTAACAACATTTTTACAGTGTATGTAACAAGTTAGCAGAGCAGTGCACCCACTTGCAAATGGATGATTAACCCCTTAATACCAAACACAGAATAATAACTGACAAAAACGTTTTTGGTTTTTTTTGTTTTAAATAGTCACAACAACTGCCACAGCTCTACTGTGGCTTGTTACCTCCCTCAAAAATGACTTTGAAGCCTTTTGAGCCCTCAAGAGATATCCTGGATCATGCAGGAAGAAGCTGGATGTCTGTGTCTGTAATTTTTGCTGCACAAAAAAAACCCTCCCACTCATATTACAACAGTGGAAAGTCAGGAAACTGTTACTAGGCAGAATTCAAGCCAGCCATGTGGAAAAAAACTAGGCCCCAATAAGTTTTATCACCAAACATATATAAAAACGATTAAACATGCCAGCAAACGTTTTATATTACATTTTTATCAGAGTATGTCTCTCTATTAATAAGCCTGATACCAGCAGCTCTCACTGCATTTAAGGCTTTACTTACATTAGTTCAGTATCAGCAGCATTTTCTAGCAAATTCCATCCCTAGAAACATATTAACTGCACATACCTTATTGTAGGATAACCTGCACGCCATTCCCTCTCCGAAGTTACCTCACTCTTCAGAATATGTGAGAACAGCCATGGATCTTAGTTACATCTGCTAAGATCATAGAAAACGCAGGCAGATTCTTCTTCTAAATACTGCCTGAGATAAACAGTACACTCCGGTACCATTTAAAAATAACAAACTTTTGATTGAAGAATAAACTAAGTATAAAACACCACACTCCTCTTACGACCTCCATCTTGGTTGAGGCTTGCAAGAGAATGACTGGATATGACAGTTAGGGGAGGAGCTATATAGCAGCTCTGCTGTGGGTGATCCTCTTGCAACTTCCTGTTGGGAAGGAGAATATCCCACAAGTAATGGATGATCCGTGGACTGGATACACTTAACAAGAGATATCAAGCACAAACTTACTTCACCACCTCCATAGGATGCAAAGTTTGTAAAAGCGGAATTGTGGGTGTGGTGAGGGGTATATTTATAGGCATTTTGAGGTTTTTGTGACACTTTGCCCCTCCTGGTAGGATTGTATATCCCATACGTCACTAGCTCATGGACTCTTGCCAATTGCATGAAAGAAATATATATAGCATTGGTGAATTGCTGGTCACAAGTGAGAGGGGCGTAATCCTGTATGTGAGCGCTGTAACAGAAGCATGTGCGTGAAGAGGCTACAAGTGCTGCAGAGGAGACACGCTGCTTAAAGAAGATCCCAGGACATCTTCACTCCGGATGTTTGTTTTTTTCCTAACTCTTGAGGGATTTTGAATGCAGCTGGCTATTTGCCACTGATCTTCTGTTATTGTTAATGCAGGTAAAGACGCACCGACAAGCCCTTCCTCACTATAACACCACTTTGATCTATGTTGTGACCACTTGAAGTTTGAGCACTCCCGCACTTGAGAACTATTGCTGTATGTCTATCAAATGGGGATTTGGGAAACTTGATCACTCTAGTGTTGTGCTGGGTGCCACCCTTTAAAAATCAATCCACCTCATTCAGTTACAAGGAAATACAATATAAGAGACGTATCCCTTATTTTGCTCAATTGTTTGATCATGTGATATGTTCAGCAAACACTTTATCCCTGCTGTTATCTGAACATTTTGAATATTTGAATATTTTTTAATTATCATAAGAACATTTTCTTCATTCTCATTTCACAACATCTTCATAATCTATGAACATTTTCAATTTTTTCACAATCTTTTTATTCTCATGATCATCTTTTTCATTATCGTTTTTTCATTGTCATTGTTTGATCACTATATATGTATATATAAATGTTTGGACACCATTAACTTTAAATAAATTGCTCAACATTGCTAGGATTTTCCCCAATGGCTGGATACTCCATTAGGGGGTCATTGCAATAATTGTTATATTAAGGATTTTTTCCTTTTCTGTAATGTGTATAACCATTATGAATGTAGTCTTAAGATGCTAAAAATTGATAGGTTGTTGCACTGAATTTTGAGCTTTCAGACTAAGGGATATGGTTATTAAAAGGAAGTTTGAATTTGGAAATGTATGTGTGGTTCTAGGACTAGGGACCAATATATGGTCTCAGTAGTGACCTGTCTTTTTATAATCTAATATATTTGATTATACGGATTCAAAGGGCTGATATATATATATATATATATTTTATTGCTATTGTTGTTGATCTAAACCTAACTAATACTATGAAAGCATCTATTGCAGACCCAGGACCCAATGTTTAATTTTCTCTTATATCCATGGCTGACCTTGACCAGCTAGAACAAGATTTTGAACAAATTTTCAATGCAACCCTAGAATTCAATTCTATAGGCGGTCAGTTTCAGTCCATGAAAAACTAAATGAAAAAAGAGACCAAGTTAAAATGGGATTAGTGGACTCTGGAGAGATATATCCAATTAAAAATAGTTCCTAGAGGTTTGAGGATTAGGAAATTCCCAACATTTATGACCGACGACAAAATATTCATAGAGAAATGGAACAACACACTAACAGAATGTTCCTTTAAACTCATGCAACTGATTATGGAATTTAAAGATATACAATTGTTAAGAATTGGCGAAGAAATAGAAAAGTTACAAAGTGAATTGGATATATACACCCTTGAAAGTAAATATAGGAAATATGATATTTTAAAGGAGACAATAGCATCTGTGAAGAAATAATTAATTTAAAGTAAACACAAAAAAGTTCATAAGCTACCAAAGAGACTATACTCAGGGACGTGTTTACATCTGGCAGCGGGGACCTAGAAATTGGTCTTGTGATAGATTTAAAAAAATAAATTACTAAGAGAGAGGAGAAAGACAAGACACTGACAAACAAGAATCACACACCAGGGGTACAGACTCAGGTGACACCACAAATTCTGACAATGATTTGACTGATAATGAAATGGGAAATATACAAAATCAGGGTATAGTTGTTCCTAAATCTATCTAAAACCCACCAAAGATCAAATACCTAAGGCAGTTAAGTTTCAAGAAAGTACGACTAATCCCCAACAGAATTTAGGGGACAATAAGTATACTTTGAGCTCACAAAGCAATAAAGATAACATTATGAGTAGTCAGAACAAAGAACAGAATGAGCTAGACCAGGTTTTTCAGGTTCCCCCTGTGAATCCCACAGAAGGAAGAGGAGGGGGGCAAGAGCATAACAGGAGGAAAAACAAATAAATCACGATATTCCCTCAGACAGGGGAGGAGACACAACAAATAACAGTAATCAAACCTGTCACCAACAATGTCATTAACTTAACTGATTATACTTAAAGTGAACATGAGAAAAAGGTGTTAGGATATGGGATGGGTTTTGTCCCTACCAACAGGTTTAACTTGTTCCAAACATTGATTGATGTGAACTGACTGAGTTAGAATTTACCCTAAATAAACATTTTGATGATAGTATATACTCTAAGGATGGTCAGAGTTCTGATATTGCTGGTGTCAATAGTTGTCAGTATAGTGATTAGATTTTGGATTTTTCAGAGCTACAGGATGTACAGAATCTATTAATTTTGGAAAATGAGAGTGATCAGAGTATAAATTCACATGGGGGCTTTAAGCATAAATCGATATTTTACCATGTTTATAAAAGCGGAGACATTCTTCTTAATTACCAGAAAAGGATAGAAGCAGTTCTGGTGATGTTATCACAAAAACCAAGTGAAATTCCCCTCAATCTCACTAAGGATGAGAGATTGGAGTTGGAATCACTTAAAAATAATGAAAACTTGGTGATTAAAACAGCGGATAATGGAGGAAGTATAGTGTGTGGGATAGAATATCCTACAAAAATTAAATATTGTGCCAACTAAACAGCCATGAGGATTACAGGTCTCTGGCAGGTGAGCCTACCTTTGTATTTATGAAGGAACGCAGGTCTCTTTTGGATGATGGCATGGAGTTGGGTCATTTTGATCGGAATACTCATGATTATTTGCTGGTAAAAGAACCAATAATTCCAATCTTCCATATATTAACGAAAGTTAACAAATCACTTACAGATTCAAAGGTCGGCCTATCATCTCAGGTATTGGCTCCTTGTGTGAGCCTTTATCTGAGTGGCTAGACAGTTTACTCCAACATTTGGTCCCCAATTTGCATAGTTATCTTAAGACATCAAGCATTTATTGCAAATATTTGATAACTTTAAATGGGAGTAACAATACAGTTGGGCAACAATATATGTGGTCCTTAGATTCTTCAATTCCCCATCAGATGGGACTTGGTGCCCTAAAGTTCTTTTTACAAAGAGACATACATTATACCCTGGAGTTTATTAAATTTCATATTGACAGTTGCGCAGTTCCTCCTAACACATAATTATTTCTGATTTGATGGTCTTTACTATCTTCAGATTATTATTATTTTATTATTATTATCGATTATTTGTAGAGCGCCAACAGATTCTGCAGATAAGGGGAACCGCAATGGGGGCAAAATATGCCCCCTCATATGAAAATTTGACTATGGGCTAGTTGGAGTTAACCCATATTTTTGGAGATAGCAACGTCTTTGCAGATAAGATCAAATCCTACTATAGATTTATAGATGATCTATTATTTGTCTGGATTGGAAGTGAAGATGAATTGGTGGAATTTGCACGGTTTCTCAATGTGAACTCCTGGGTCTTAAATTAACTTTTGAAACAAACAAAGAGAGTATACCGTATTTGGATTGATCCTCAGAGCTAATGATAAAATTGGTAAAGTGGAAACAACGAGTTACAGGAGGCCCATTTCTGGCAATACCCTCCTACATGGGAAGAGCAATCATCCCAGTAGTGTACCCCACTCAATAGCAAAAGGTCAGTTCATTAGAACAAAAATAAATTGTACTAACAATTTAGACTATGACAAACGGAGCAGTGAGCTAACCAGGAGACTCATGGAAAGAGGATACAATAGGGATGTGTCAGGGTTTTTTTCCCGGTTTTTTTCCATGTGCTGCTGGCAGCCATTTTACTCACCTCTCTTGCTGACTATGGTGCATTGTGGGGGATGCTGCTTATTTCCTGCACTTCTTTTATGGCCAGACTGGTGTGCATCATCCGTGTGAGACAGGATGCAGTCTCGGAATTGTGATGTCATCACTTATTATTTAAAGGGCCTCTGTTCAGTATGCTTTGCCTTTGTGTTGTCTCAGACCTGTTTGTGAGAGCTCCTATGTATTACCTGGCTGCCTGTCATCCTTCCTGGTTCCTGATCCCTGGCTTGTTCCTGACTCTGCTGTTTTCCTTGTTCCTGATTCCGTCTCGTCTGACTATTCGCTTTGGCTCCTGACTCGTCTCTGACTACCAGCTCTGGTTTTGACTCCTGGCTTGTTATTTGACTTGTGGACTTTTAATTATTTTTTGCTATTAATAAAGGCGTGATTATTTATGCACTTCTCGTCTCAGTCTGATTCCTGGCACCCTGAGACATTACGCAAAGGCTATGAATCCTGATGGTGCTAATAATCCACCTTTACCTGCCATCATTTCCAGGATGGATGTACAGGATCACCACTTGGATCAATTTGCACTAGCCCTGCAATCCTTGCTGACTCGCACTGCACATTTGGACCAAAGTGTCCCGCAAGTTATGGCTGCTCCTGTTTCCGCTGCTGCATCTATGCCTACCAGGAGCATGTCCGGTTCTGCACCTCTACCTCAGCGATATGGAGGTGATCCTAATCAGTGCAGAGGGTTTTTGAACCAGGTGGGCATTTACTTTGAGATGTTACCTCAGGCGTTTCCCTTTGACAGAGCTAAGGTGGGATTTCTCATCTCGTTACTCTCTGATACAGCTCTTGCCTGGGCTAATCCATTGTGGGAGACTAATAAACCTGTGATTTCAAATCACCCTTAATTTGTGGCCTCCTTTCGAAGGGTATTTGATGTTCCGGCTCGCTCCTCCTCTGCTGCTAAACGACTCATGTCCATTTAGCAAGGTACAAGATATGTTGCTCAGTATGCTATTGAGTTCCGTATTCTTGCCGCAGAGGTAGGTTGGAACAATGAAGCCCTTGTTGCCGCCTTCTTTCATGGCCTCTCTGATGCGATTAAAGACGAAGTTGCTGCCAGAGATTTACCAGAGGATCTCGAGGCATTGGTGTCTTTTTTGATCCTTATTGACATCAGACTCAGAGAGAGGCCCTCTTTCAAGGAGCGCTTGCGGAAGCCTCCTGTTCCGTTGTCAGACTGGGGTAGCCAGTTTGTCTCCAGATTTTGGCGTTCCTTTTGTGCTCAAATGGGAATCCAGCTTTCCTTCTCCTCGGCATATCACCCTCAATCCAGTGGGGCTGCGGAACGGTCTAATCAAGCTCTAGAACAGTTCCTCCATTGCTATGTCTCAGATCACCAGAATAATTGGTCTGAACTGTTACCTTGGGCAGAGTTTGCTCGTAATAGTGCTATTAATTCTTCCTCCAAGTTATCCCCGTTCATGGCGAATTATGGATTTCAACCATCCTTCTTGCCCGATTCATTCATGTCTCAGGGTATTCTGGCTTTGGAGGAGCATCTCCGCCAACTCAGTTCCACGTGGGTGCAGATTCAGGATTGCCTTCATTGTTCTATGCAGCGCCAAAAGTTCCAGGCTGATTGTAGGCGTCTGCCCGCACCATCCTACCAGGTTGGTGAGAGAGTTTGGCTGTCCTCCCGCAACTTGAACCCATTATGTTGGTCCTTTTTGAATATTCCGACGGGTTAATCCTGTGGCCTATGCTCTTGACCTTCCTCCTGCTATGCGCATCTCCAATGTTTTTCATGTCTCCCTCTTGAAACCATTGGTTTGTAATCGGTTTACCACTGTGTTGCCTCGTCCCCGTCCTATCTTTGTTGACAACCATGAGAGTATGAGGTCAGCAGCATTATTGACTCTCGTATGTCCAGGGGCCATCTACAGTATTTGGTTCACTGGAGGGGCTACGGTCCGGAGGAGCGTTCTTGGGTTCCCTCCTCTGATGTTCATGCTCCCGCCCTCCTCCATGCCTTCCATGCCCGTTTCCCCAATAAGCCTTTTGTCCTCCCGTGGGGGAGGGGTCATTGAGGGGAGGGTACTGTCAGGGTTTTTCCCCTGTTTTGTTTGCCATGTGCTGCTGGCAGCCATTTTACTCACCTCTCTTGCTGACTATGGTGCATTGTGGAGGATGCTGCTCATTTCCTGCACTTCCTTTTATGGCCAAACTGGTGTGCATCATCCGTGTGAGACAGGATGCAGTCTCAGAATTGTGATGTCATCACTTATTATTTAAAGGGCCTCTGTTCAGTATGCTTTGCCTTTGCGTTGTCTCAGACCTGTTTGTGAGAGCTCCTGTGTATTACCTGGCTGCCTGACGTCCTTCCTGGTTCCTGATCCATGGCTTGTTTCTGACTCTGCTGTTTTCCTTGTTCCTGATTCCGGCTCGTCTGACCATTCACTTTGGCTCCTAACCCGGCTCGTCTGACTAACAGCTCTGGTTTTGACTCCTGGCTTGTTATTTGACTTGTGGACTTTTTATTATTTTTTGCTATTAATAACGGTGTGATTATTTTTGCACTTCTCGTCTCAGTCTGATTCCTGGCACCCTGACAGGATGTTGGAAAAGGGCTAAAGAGCAAGTAAACAATCTGAGTAGAGAAGAATTGCTGTGTGATGGATCAAAATCTAAATATATAACTCCCAGATCAAATAAGACTGATGGTGGAAGTAAGGAACCAGTTACATTTGTCATACAGTACTCCATCAACTATGAAGATATCTGTAAAATTATAAAGAAACATCTTCCAAAGTTAACAGCAGATGAGGGCCTAATACAAGGAACTAAAAATGGTTGTAGGTTTTCGTACAGACGAGGCCTACCTCTAGGCAATATTCTTTCACCAAGTGATTTGTCGACAAATACCAATGCTAACTTGTGGTTAACATCCAAGGGGATGTTTAGGTGTGGCTTTGGTCCCTACATCACATGCAGTATTATACACAGAGGTGATACCTTTAAATCAAACATGACAAACAATATAAATTGGAAAGCTGTGTAAATTGCAGAGCAAAACATATATTATGCATGGCATGGTGCAGTTGCTCAGAGAAACAATATGTAGGGTGTACATCCAGGGAGACCAGGGAGAGGATCCAACAATACCTCTCTAACATCAAGAGATCTGATGCACATTCAGAACTGGCAAAGCACTTTATTGTGGAACATAACATTTCCAATTCTACCTATAAATGAATGATAATTGAAAAGAAAGGAAACCAAAAAGAGGTGGGATCTGAATAAATTGTTGCTTAAAAGAGAGGCTTTTTGGATCTTCTCTCTGGCCACCTGTATCCCAAATGTTTTTAATTCCATCTATGACATCATACATTTCTGGGAGTAATGACAATAGGCTAACACTTAAGGGAGAATATGTAACCTCCCTTGCGTCTTAACAATAAAACATATCTTATGGGGAGTGTTTATTGGTTAATAGTGTATGTCCAAAATGGATTTAATTGATAACATAAAGTTCAGGGGGGAGTGAGTATTGTCTAACACTCAAGGTGAATAAATGGTCACATATACCATATCCTTTACAATTTAAAATTTCATACACAATTTTATTAACAATATCTTTTTTGAAATATCTTCATTGAGATAAGTTTAAATTTCTATGTGACAATCCACTATATACACGATAGTCAATATGGAGAGTGTATTGCTCATGCGTTGTTATAAAATGTACAGAATAGTAGTTAAGACACATTACTATATGAATGGAGAGTATTATCTAAATGAACATAGGGTGTTGTATTAAAGTCATATATAGAAATACAATATATTGAGAGAAATTGTTTTTTTATTAGCTGATAGTGATTGCCAGATGTATAATTCTGCACTAGGGCTGCATGATTAATCGCATGTGCCGTTTTAAAATGCGATTAACCGTCGCGATTTAAAAACCACGAGAGTACGCAATTTTAAAAAAAATATTCTATTTTCCTCATGAAAACGGAGGCGGAGAGGGAGGATGAAGGCGGACCAGGGTGCGGCCGTGGGCGGACCTGAGAATGCCCGCGAAACAGCCATTTTTGCCGAGAATTCTGAGTGGCAGCAACAGGCTTTCATCCTGGAGTCATCTGGGAGTGGTGTGGCGGTGGTCAAGTGGTGTTGTGACGGTGGTCAAGCGGCGGTGTGGTGGTGGAACAGCTCAAAGTTGTGAGCAATAAAGTGAGTATTCTACAAAAACTTTAAAGTGCCTTACTGACATTTTTTTTTTTTTTTAACTTCTGTGACAAATGTGAATGTGAACATTGAGATTTTGATAACATGTTCATTAAGGCAATGTTGTGTGTCATAAGACCTAATAGCTGGCTAGTGGCTACTATTTAATCACATCACAGGCAGCAAATTTTATTTTAACTATTTTTGTTTTGTATTTTTATGCTCCAAGAGTGTATTGGACATTGAGAAACATGTACATTAAGATTCTGTAGTGTTAAATAAACTTTTTAATGCAAAATGAAGTTGTTATAGTCATTTATGAGAAAATCGTATTTAAATCACAATGATGTTTTTCCCCATATCGCCCAGCCCTATTCTGCACCGATGTATATATTTATTAATTCAAGATGATGTGTTATTCTTCTACAATATGGCATGATATAATGATCGTTATATGATCCATACCTGAAAGTTAGGGAGAAACTTCATGCCTCTAATAGGAATAGTTTTTACTTCCTCCCCAATAACAGATTGACACAACATTTAATAATATTAATTAATAATAATAACAATATTGAATATCTGAGATTTTAGAACTATAACAGACTAGAAATAATAATTATACAATAGCACCATGATCCTTTTGATTATATCGCTAACTTTTAACAATTGTATAATTACCTGTTCATATTAAGGATTGATACATGTGCTAGCAATATGTACTATGTATTCATGAATGTTTTATTTATGCACCTTTTTGTTGATACAATCTGGAAAGGCATTGGTTGTTTGATGTTAATTAAGTTAATCACATAATCAGTGGCTACCCAATAGAATGACAGCTACAGGTATATATTTAAATTGTTTTTAACCAATGGAGTGTCTATGATTAAGGCCATACAGCCGAAACATGTCAGCCAGTTTGTCCTGTTTTTTGCTGTCTGTAGATTTTTAATAATGTTCTAAATAAATAGTTTTTTACTTTTAATGAAGTCCGTGCTGGCTTGAATTTAAATATATACTGTATATACAGTATATATATATATTATATATAATAATATATATATATATATATATATATATATTCCAATTGAAAGTATGGCCCCTTTATGCCAACCTCTATATGGCTAACTATGAAACAACTATGATGAATTCTTCTAGCAACCAGCAAACACCCAAGATCACTAATCAGAGCTATTCCTAAAGCTCAATTGACAAGGGTGATTAGGAACAACTCTCTACCAGACAGGCATCCACTCAGGTACAAGATATGACAGAAAAATTCCTTAAGAGAGGATACGCAAAACAACTAATAACTTCAGTCAAAGAAGAAGTCATTAAGATGGATAAAGCTACTCTACTTGGTGGTAAGGATGCACGGATCTCAGAAGAGAGAGTTATGGTGATAACTACATTTGGTCCTACATCCCATTTACTGGCGAACAGTATAAAGAAGAATTGGTGGGTGTTCAGACTGACCCCACTTTACCATTTGCTGATACCACAGTGCCAAGAATGGGTATAAAAATAACAGCAATTTAAAGGATCTTTTGATGAAAACAGATCCAATACACTGCTATAAGCAGGAACAGTGGTTAAGGACAAAAAAAAACAGAATTTATGCTTACCTGATAAATTACTTTCTCCAACGGTGTGTCCGGTCCACGCGTCATCCATAACTTGTGGGAATATTCTCCTCCCCAACAGGAAATGGCAAAGAGCACAGCAAAAGCCGTCCACACAGTCCCTCCCAGGCTCCGCCCCCCCAGTCATTCGACCGACGGTTAGGAGAAAAAAAAGGAGAAACTATAGGGTGCCGTGGTGACTGTAGTGTATAGAGAAAGAAATTTTTCAAACCTGATTAAAAAACCAGGCGCGGGGCCGTGGACCGGACACACCGTTGGAGAAAGTAAATTTATCAGGTAAGCATAAATTCTGTTTTCTCCAACATTGGTGTGTCGGTCCACGGCTTCATCCATACTTGTGGGAACCAATACCAAAGCTTTAGGACACGGATGAAGGGAGGAGCAAATCAGGTACCTAAACAGAAGGCACCACTGCTTGCACAACCTTCTCCCAAAAATAGCCTCCGAAGAAGCAAAAGTATCAGAATTGTAAAATTTGGCAAAAGTGTGCAGTGAAGACCAAGTCGCTGCCTTAAATATTCTGTTCACAGAAGCTCAGTTCTTAGAAGGGCCCATGTGGAAGCCACAGCCCTAGAGGAGTGAGCTGTGATTCTTTCAGGGAGGATGCCGTCCGGACAGTCCTCATAAGCCAATCGGGATAATGCTTTTCAGCCAAAAGAAAGAGAGGTAGCAGTATGCTTTTTGACCTCTCCTTCTTACCAGAATAAACAACAAACAAAGAAGAAAGTTTGTCTGAAATCCTTTAGTTGCTCTAAATAGAACTTTTAGAGCACGGACTATGTCACTAAATTGTGTAACAAAACGTTCCATCTTTGAAACTGGATCGGACACAAAGAAGGTACAACTATTTCCTGGTCTAATGTTCTTGTTGGAAACAACTTTGGAAGAATACCAGGCTTAGTACGCAAAACAACCTTATCTGAATGGAACAGCCAGATAGGGGGTGCACCACTGCAGAGCCAGTACTCTGAAACTCTTCTAGCAGAAGAAATAGCAACCAAAAACAAAACTTCCAAGATAAAACTTAATATCTAAGGAATGTAAGGGTTCAAACGGAACCCCTTGAAGAACTGAAAGAACTAAATTTAGACTCCATGGAGGAGTCAAGGGGCTGTAAACAGGCTTGATTCTAACCAAAGCCTGTACAAAAGCTTGTACATCTGGCACAGCTGCCAGTTGTTTGTGTAACAAGACAGATAAAGCAGAAATCTGTCCTTTCAGAGAACTCGCTGACAATCCCTTATCCAAACCTCTTGGAGAAAGGAGAGGATCCTAGGAATTTTAATCTTACTCCAGGAGAATCCCTTGGATTCACACCAACAGATATATCTTTTTCCATATTTTATGGTAAATCTTTCTAGTCACAGGGTTTTCCTGGCTTGGACCAAGTATCTATCACTGAATCTGAAAACCCACGCTTTGATAAAATCAAGCGTTCAATTTCCAAGCAGTCAGCACAGCAAGAAACTAGATTTGGATGTTCGAATGGACCTTGTACTAGAAGATCCTTTCTCAAAGGTAGCTTCCATGGTGGAGCCGATGACATATTCACCAGGTCTGCATACAAGATCCTGCGCGGCCACACAGGAGCTATCAGAATCGCCTTCTCTCCTGTTTGATCTGGCTACAAGCCTGGGAAGGAGTAGGGAACGGTGGAAACGCATAAGCTAGGTTGAACGACCAAGGCGCCACTGATGCATCCACTAGAGGTCGCCTTGGGATCCCTGGACTCTGGACCCGTAGCAATGAACCCTTGAAGTTCTGACGAGACGCGCATCAGATCCATGTCTGGAATGCCCCATAAATTGAGTCAACTGGGCAACACACCTCCGGGTGAAGTTCCCACTCCCATGGAGGGGAAAGTGTCTGACGACTCAGATAATCCGCCTCCCAGTTGTCTACTCCTGGGATGTTAATTGCCAGATAGGGTGGCAGGAGTGTACCTCCGCCCCAGTTGATGATTTGGACACCTCTCTCATCGCCAAGGAACTCCTTGTTCCCCCCTGATGGTTGATGTAAGCTACAGTCGTCATGTTGTCTGACTGGAATCTTATGAATCCGGCCTTCGCTAGTTGAGGTCGAAGCCCGAGAGCATTGAATATTGCTCTCAGTTCCAGGATGTTTATCGGGAGAAGAGACTCTTCCCGAGACCATAGACCCTGAGCTTTCAGGGAATCCAGAGACCGCCGCCCCAGCCTAATAGACTGGTGTCGGTCGTGACAATGACCCACTCTGGTCTGTGGAAACTCATTACCTGGGACAGGGTTGATCCTGGGTCAACCACCAACGGAGGTGAGTTTCTGGTCATCTGGTCTACTTGAATCATTGGAGACAAGTCCTGTATAGTCCCCATTCCACTGCTTGAGCATGCACAGTTGTAATGGTCTTAGATGATTCGAGCAAAAGGAACTATGTCCATTGCTGCAACCATCAGCCCTACTACTTCCATGCACTGAGCTATGGAAGGCTGCAGAATAGAGTGAAGAACTTGACAAGGGTTTAGAAGCTTTGACTTTCTGACTTCTGTCAGGAAGATCTTCATTTCTAAAGAATCTATTATTGTTCCCAAAAAGGGAACTCTTGTCGACGGAGACAGGGAACTCTTTTCTACTTCACCTTCCACCCATGAGATCTGAGAAAGGCTAGAACAAGTCTGTATGAGCCTTTGCTTTGGAAAGAGACGACGCTTGGATTAGAATGTCGTCCAGATAAGGGTCCACTGCAATACCCCTTGGTCTTAGGACCGCGTAGAAGGGACCCGAGCAACCTTTGTGAAAATCCGTGGAGCAGTTGGCTAGCCCGAATGGGAGAGCCACGAACTGTAATGTTTGTCCAGAAAGGCGAACCTTAGGAACTGATATGATCTTTGTGGATAGGAATATGTAGATACGCATCCTTTAAATCCACGGTAGTCATAAATTGACCCTCCTGGATTGTAGGGTAAAATTGTTCGAATGGTTTCCATTTTGAAACGATGGAACTCTAAGAAATTTGTTTAGAATCTTTTAAATCCAGATTGGTCTGAAAGTTCCCTCTTTTTTGGGAACTACAAACAGATTTTGAGTAAAACCTCCTGACCTTGTTCCACAGTTGGAACTGGGGTGTGTATCACTCCCATCTTTAACAGGTCTCCTACACAATGTAAGAATGCCTGTCTCTTTATTTGGTTTGAAGATAATTGAGACATGTGGAACCTTCCATTTGGGGGTAGTTCCTTGAATTCTAGAAGATAACCCTGAGAGACTATTTCTAGTGCCCAGGGAATCCTGAACATCTCTTGCCCAAGCCTGAGCAAAGATAGAGAGTCTGCCCCCTACTAGATCCGGTCCCGGATCGGGGGCTACCCCTTCATGGCTGTCTTGTAAGCAGCACAGGGCATCTTGGCCTGTTTACCCTTGTTCCAGCCTTGCATTGGTTTCCAAAGCTGGTTTAGGTCTGGGAGAGCGTTACCCTCTTGTCTAGAGGCTGCAGAGTTTGGAAGCCGGTCCGTTCCTGAAATTGCGAAAGGGAACGAAAATTGGACTTATTCTTAGCCTTAAAAGGTCTATCTTGTGGGAGGGCATGGCCCTTTCCCCCATTGGTGTTTGAAAATAATCTCTTTCAATTTCTGGCCCAAAAAGGGTCTTAACCTTTGAAAGGGATATTAAGCAATTTTGTCTTGGAAGATACATCCGCCGACCAAGACTTTAAGCCAGATCGCTCTGCGCGCCACAATTGCAAACCCTGAATTTTCGCCGCTAACCTCGCTAACCTGCAAAGCGGCGTCTAAAATAAAGGAATTAGCTAACTTAAGTGCGCAAATTCTGTCCAAGACTTCCTCATACGGAGTCCCCTACTGAGCGACTTTCCAGTTCCTCGAACCAAACCCACGCCGCTGTAGTGACAGGAATAATGCACGAAATAGGTTTGAAGGAGGTAACTTGCTGTACAAAAATCTTTTTAAGCAAGACCCTCCAATTTTTTATCCATAGGATCTATGAAAGCCAATTGTCCTCAATAGGAATGGGTCGTGCGCTTGGGCTAGTGTAGAAACCGCCCCCTCGACCTTAGGACTGTTTGCCATAATCCTTCCTGGGGTCGACCATAGGGGAACAATTTCTTAAATATAGGAGGAGGGACAAAAGGTATGCCTGGCTTCTCCCACTCCTTATTCACTATGTCCGCCACCCGTTAGGTATCGGAAAAGCATCAGGGTGCACCGGGACCTCTAGGAACTTGTCCATCTTGCACAATTTTTCTGGGATGACCAGATTGTCACAATCATCCAGAGTAGATAGCACCTCCTTAAGTAATGCGTGGAGATGCTCTAATTTAAATTTAAATGTCACAACATCAGGTTCTGCCTGTTGAGAAATCTTCCTGTATCAGAAATTTTCCCCATCTGACAAACCCTCCATCACTACAACTTCAGATTGGTGTGAGGGTATGACAGAAAAATTTATCATCAGCGCCCTCCTGCTCTACAGTGTATAAAACAGAGCAATCGCACTTTCTCTGAAATGCTGGCATTTTGGATAAAATATTAGCTATGGAGGTTATCCATTACTGCCGTCAATTGTAGCATAGTAACAAGCATTGGCGCGCTAGAAGTACTAGGGGTCGCCTGCGCGGGCATAACTGGTATAGACACAGAAGGAGATGATGTAGAACTATGTCTACTTCCTTCATCTGAGAATCATCCTGGGCAACCTTACTATTTGTTGACAGTACTGTCCTTACTTTGTTTGGACGCTATGGCACAATTATCACACATATTAGAAGGGGGAACCACATTGCTTCCATACATACAGAACATGATCTATCTGAAGGTACAGACATGTTAAACAGGCTTAAACTGTTAATAAAGCATAAAAACCGTTTTTAAACAAAACCGTTACTGATCTCTTTAAATGTTAAACAGTGCACACTTTATTACTGAATATGTGAAAAACTATGAAGGAATTATCCAATCTTTACCAAATTTTCACCACAGTGTCTTAATGCATTCAAAGTAATTGCACCCCAATTTTCAAGCTGTTAACCCTTAAAATGTGGAAACCGAGCCGTTTGCAATTTTTAACCCCCCTACAGTCCCAGCCACAGCTTTGTTGCGACTTCCACCAATCCCAGGGGGGTATACGATACCAATTGAAGCCTTCTAGAACGTTTTCGAGGTGAATACCAGACCTTCACACATGCAGCTGCATGTACTATACTCAAAAGTAACTGCGTAATAATGGCGCGAAAATGAGGCTCTGCCTTCTACAGTGAAAGGCCCTTCCTGACTGGAAGGTGTCTTAACAAGTGCTTGGCGCTAAAAGACGTTCCCCAATAGTAAAAAAGTGTGAAATTCACTTCAAACTGCATATAATACTTAAATAAAGCAATCGATTTAGCCCCTAAAAGTGTCCAGCCAGTTTATAGCCCTTATAAGCCCTTTATTCTGTTTGAGTCTAAGAACATGGCTTAGCCGATTCCCATGAGGGAAAATGACAGCCTTCCAGCATTACACAGTCTTGTTAGAAAAATGGCTAGTCATACTTGAGCAGAAAAGTCTGCAAACTGTTCCCCCCAACTGAAGTTTCTCTCAGCTCAACAGTCCTGTGTGGGAACAGCAATTGATTTTAGTTACTGCTGCTAAAATCATAACTCCCTCTTATAAACAGAACTCTTCATCTCTTTCTGTTTTCAGAGTAAATAGTACATACCAGCACTATTTTAAAATAACAAACTCTTGATAGAAGAATAAAAAAACTACAACTAAACACCACATACTCTTCATCTATCTTCGTGGAGAGCTACTTGTTCAGCAGCGGCAAAGGAGAATGACTGGGGGGGCGAGCCTGGGAGGGACTGTGTGGGACGGCTTTTTGCCTGTCTCTTTGCCATTCTCCTGTTGGGGAGGAAATATTCCCACAAGTTATGGATGACGCCGTGGACCGGACACACCAATGTTTGGAGAAACAAGGATCATACAGATATCCAAGCTGCACGACTTGCAGCGCCATGATACAAAGTTCAACGTTTAGGAACCCACAAAAGACCAACAGTATAAGATTTGGCACTACAATGACATGCCCAACTAAGTGTTGTGGTTTACCCTATTGAACTGTGTATGTGGGAAATATTATGTGGGTAAGACTGATGACAACATCAGGAAGAGGATGGCTGACCATCGGAGTGCCATCAGGGCGGGCCTTGGATACCAATAAGATGGATCAACCATGAACGGGCACTTTTGAAAGCCCACACACTGCCAAAGAGACCTAAGATTCCATTCTGATAGACCATGTCCCCCCTCTCAGTCGAGGGTGACAGGAAGAAGTTGTTGCAGGTGGAGGCCAAATGGACTCTTAGATTGGACCATTGCACCCGAAGGGTCTTCAATGCCAACATTGATTGGCATTGTTTTTTGTAAAACACCCTTTGATTTGGACTTAGCTCTGTTCCTCTATTTTTCTGTTTTTTGAGTCTGTAAGTGCTTTGATAAAACTGTTTTTTAGCAAGTAACACATTATACACTATATATATGCACTGATAGACTCTCTCTACTAATGACCTAGGTCCTACTAAGGGAACAGGTTATATTATATTATAGTGTACATAACAACACATTTAGAGATATATTCCAACACAATTTTTTCTGTAGCAAAATATTTATATTACATTGCGATTGTGTTTACGTGTACCTGTGATTCCTCCTGGATTATCTCTTTAGTTTCGTACTGTGGATGGAACTTATCTAGGGTCTTTGAATAACACTTGCACTACCTTAGCTTTATTAATATGAGTTTGCAAGGGTTATTTGGGAATCTGAGATACCCTGTTAGAGGATTGTCTAGTCCGGCGCCGAAAGCCCCATTGACAGATGTTTTTACATAACACATACACGTGTTCTGCCATTGCTATCTGGGAAGCGTCACAGCTATGAGCGTGTTGATCACGCTGGGATAAGCCCCTCCCCCTTAAGCCCTGCGAAACCGGGGGTGGTGAGCTACACCAGGGATAGGATATGGATTGGTGTCCCTGAGCTAACCACAGAAATTACTGTGTCAGTAAATAAACCTCATATGGGGCTAACCCCTCAGGATATAATGTGCATTAAGACATACTGTTTCCCAATTAATATATGGATAACTTACTCAGTCCCTTAGACAATCCTTGATTTTTGGCCTTTCAATTACAAGCCCAATATAATTTGTTGTTAAGACATTGCAGGCACACAATTACATATATGCACTGATACACTTTATTGGTTAGGTCTACACAGGGCCGGCTCAATCATGGGACAAAGTGGGCCCAACAGACCCAGGCGGCACTTGACAGGGGGCCTGAAATGTTATTGTGAGAACCAGGCAGACCGCTCCCTGTCCTGACTTCAATCCAGTGTAGGGAACCAGTAATATCTTCAAGCAATGCAAATGCAAACACAGACAAGAGCTCACTGCTAGGCCTGTCCTGACTTCAATCATTGTAAGAAGGAGGTAGCAGCTCTGCAGAAAGCTGCAGCTGTTTTACTGTTTGTCTGTCTGAATTCTCTGAGTTTGTGACACATTTACGTTCCATCAACCCCTCCCTCTACTCCTCACTGCAAGTTTACGGTCAGGTGGATCGTTGAGGAGAGGAAGGGGTCATGCAATTTATTATAGTATACAGCACCACGCTTGTTTAGCTCCACCCCTCCCCGTGGTGACTACAGATTGAGAAGACTCAGATTAGTCCCTTGCAGAACTAGCAAAAACAAGGTAGGGTGGCTGGCTCTCCAGCATATATTTCATGTGGACGATAATATTCACTTGGCCGAAATTCTGAAAATCACAATCCCTGACACCTTTATATAAGGTCATATTATATATATATATATATATACGTGTGTGTGTGTGTGGTGTCAGTGTATATCTGATTTCTGGGCGAAATAAAACATAATTTATGCTTACCTGATAAATTTTATTTCTCTTGTAGTGTATCCAGTCCACGGATCATCCATTACTTATGGAATAATATTCTCCTTCCAACAGGAAGCTAGCAAGAGGTCCACCCACAGCAAAGCTGCTATATAGCTCCTCCCCTAACTGCCATATTCAGTCATTCGACCGAAAACATGCAGATAAAGGAAAAACCATAGGGTGCAGTGGTGACTGTAGTTCAAAATGAAAAAATTACCTGCCTTAAAGTGACAGGGTGGGCCGTGGACTGGGATACACTACAAGAGAAATAAATTTATCAGGTAAGCATAAATTATGTTTTCTCTTGTTAAGTGTATCCAGTCCACGGATCATCCATTACTTATGGAATACCAATACCAAAGCTAAAGTACACGATGATGGGAGGGGACAAGGCAGGTACTTAAACGGGAAGTTACCACTGCCTGTAAAAAACCCTTTCTCCCAAAAATAGCCTCCGAAGAAGCAAGGTATCAAATTTGTTAAATTTGAAAAGTATGAAGCGCAGACCAAGACTCCGTCTTGTAAATCTGTTCAACAGAAGCCACATTTAAAAAAAGGCCCAAGTGAAAACCACAGCTCTAGTAGAATGAGCTGTAATCCCTTCAGGAGGCTGCTGTCCAGCAGTCTCATAAGCTAAATGAATTATGCTTTTTAACCAAAAAGACAGAGAGGCTGCTGAAGTCTTTTGACCTCTCCTCTGTCCAGAATAGACAACAAACAAGGTGAACGTTTGATGAAAACTGTAGTAGCTTGTAAGTAAAACTTTAAAGCACAAACCACGTCCAATATTGTGTAATAGACTTCCTTCTTTGAGGAAGGGATTAGGATACAAGCATGGAACAACTATCTCTTGAGTGATGTACTTGTTAGATACCACCTTAGGAAAAAACCCAGGTTTGGTACGCAAGACTACCTTATCCGTACGAAGGACCAGATAAGGAGAATCACATTGTAACACAGATAACTTGGAGACTCTACGAGTTCGAGGAATTAGCTACCCAAAAGGAACTTCCAAGGTAAAGATTGATATCTATGGAACAAAAAAAGGTTCAAACGGAACTTCTTGAAGAACCTTAAGAATCAGGTTTAAGCTCCATGGGCGGAGCAAACAGTTTTAAACACAGGCTTGACTCTAACCAAAGCCTGAACGTCTAGAATACCGTGCCAGACGCTTGTGCAAAAAAAATAGACAGAGTAAAAATCTGTCCCCTTTTAAGGAATTAGCTGACAACCCTTTTCTCAAAAACATCTTGGAGAAAAGATAATATCCTGGGAATCCAGACTTTACTCCATGAGTAACCCTTGGATTCATAACAATCAGATATTTACACCATATCTATGTTCAATTTCCTAGAGACAGGCTTTCATGTCTGTATTAAGGTATCAATGACTGACTCGGAGAAGCCATGCTTTGATAACATCAAGCGTTCAGTCTCCAGGCAGTCCATCTCAGATTGATTCTATTTAGATGGTTGAAAGGACCCTGAGGTAGAGGGACCTGTCTCAGAAGCAGAGACCGTGATGGAAAGGATGACATGTCCACCAGATCTGCATACCAGGTCCTGCGTGGCTACGCAGGCGCTGTCAAAAACACCAAAGCCCTCTCCTGCTTGGTCTTGACCTCCGGAGGAAATTCCCACTCCCCCGGAAGAAAAGTCTGACGACTTAGAAAATCCACCTCCCAGTTCTCAACACCTGGGATATGGATAGCTGATAGACAAGAGTGAGTCTCTGTCCAGTGAATTATTGTAAGACTTCTAACATCGCTAGGGAACTTCTGTTCCCCCTTGATGGCTGATGTAAGCCACAGTCGTGTATATTGTCCGACTGAGTATGATGTACCTCAGAGTTGCTAACTGAGGCCAAGACTGATGAGCATGGAATATCACTCCCAGTTCCAGAATATTTATTAGAAGGAGGGGTCTCCTCCTAAGTCCACTATCCCTGAGCCTTCAGGGAGTTCCAGACTGCATCCCAACCTAAAAGGCTGGCATCTATTGTAACAATTGTCCCATCTGACCTGCGGAAGGTCATACCCTTGGACAGATGGACCCCGACATAGTCACCAGAGAAGAGAATCTCTGGTCTCTTGGTCCAGGTTTAACAGGGGGACAAATCTGTGTAATCCCCGTTCCTCTGACTGAGCATGCATAGTTGCAGCGGTCTGAAATGTAGACGTACAAACGGTACTATGTGCCCTTGCCGCTACCATTAAGCCGATTTCATTCATGTACTGAGCCACCGAAGGCGCGGATGGGATGAAAAAAACACTGCAGAGATTTAGAAACTTTGACAACCTGGACTCCGTCAGGTAAATTTTCATTTCTACAGAATCTATCAGAGTCCCTAGGAGGGAAACCCTTGAGATTGGGGATAGAGAACTCTTTCCTTGTTCACTTTCCACCCATGTGATCTCAGAAATGCCAGTACTTAACGTCCGTATGAGACTGGGCAATTTGGATGTTTGACGCCTGTATCAGGATGTCGTCTAAATAAGGGGCCACTTCTATGCCCCGCGGTCTAAGGACCGCCAAAGCGACCCCAGAACCTCCATAAAGATTCTTGGGGGCTGTAGATATCACAAAGGAAAGAGCTACAAACTGGTAATGCCTGTCTAGAAAGGCAAACCTGAAAAACGATGGTGATCTTTATGCATCACAATGTGAGGATAAGCATCCTTCAAATCCATTGTAGTCCCTATTGACTCTCTGGATCATAGTTAAGATGGTACGAATAGTTTCCATCTTAAATGACGGAATTCTGAGGAATTGTTTAAGATCTTTAGATCCAAAATAGGTCTGAAGGTTCCCTCTCCTTGGGAACCACAAACAGATTTGAGTAAAAAACTCTGTCCCTGTTCCTCTCTTGGAACTGGATGGATCTCGTACACAATGTAAGAATGCCTCCTTCTTTATCTGGTTTGCAGATAATTGTGAAAGGCGTAATCTCCCCTTTTTTTGGGGGGGGAATCTTTGAAAACCAGAAGATATCTCTGGGATATAATTCCAATGCCTAGGGATCCTGGGCATCTCTTTCCCACGCCTGGGCAAAGAATGAAAGTCTGCCCCCTATAGGATCCGTTACCGGATAGGGGTCTGTTCCTTCATGCTGCCTTAGAGGCAGCAGCAGCCTCCTTGGCTTGCTTATCTTTGTTCCAGGTCCGATTGTCTCCAGACCGCCTTGGACTGAGCAAAAATTCCCTCTTGTTTTGCCTTATAGGAAGAGGATGCCACACCTGCCCTGAAGTTTTTAAAAGGTACGAAAATTAGACTTTTTTTTTTTTTTTGGCCCTTGATTTAGACCTATCCTGAGGAAGGGCATGACCTTTTCCTCCAGTGATATAAGCAATAATCTCCTTCAAACCAGGCCCGAATAGGGTCTGCCCCTTGAAGGGAAGTTAAGTAGCTTATTTATTAAGTCACGACAGCTGACCATGATATAAGCCATAGCGCTCTGCGCCCAGTATAGTAAAAAACAGAATTCTTAGCCGTTAGTCTAGTCAAATGAACAAGGCATCAGAAAACAAAGGAATTGGCTAGCATAAGCTTGTCAAATATATTCATCCAATGGAGTCGCTTAACTGTAAAGCCTCATCAAGAGACTCAACCCAGAACGCCGCAGCAGCAGTGACAGAAGCAATGTATGCAAGGGGCTGCAGGATAAAACCCTGTTGAATAAACATTTTTTATCCATTGGATCTAAAAAGCACAACTGTCCTCGTCAGAGGTAGTGGTACGCTTAGCTAGAGTAGAAACTCTTCTCTCCACCTTAGGAACTGTCTGCCAGAAGTCCCGTGTGGTGGTAACTTTAGAAAACATTCTTCTAAAAAATAGGAGGGGAAGAGAACGGCACACCTGGTCTATCCCATTCCTTATTAAAAAAATTTTTAGTAAACCTCTTTAGGTATTGGAAAAACATCAGTACACACACCGGCACTGCATATTATTTATCCAGTCTACACAATTTCTCTGGCCCTGGCGATTGTACACATTCATTCAGAGCAGCCAAAAGCCTCCCTGAGCAACAAGTGGAGGTTCTCAAGCATAAATTTTAAATGTAGAAATATCAGAATCAGGTTAAATCATCTTCCCTGAGTCAAAAAAAAAAAAAAAATCACCCACAGACTAAGCATATTGTGAGGTAGTATCATACATGGTTTCTTAAGAGCGTCTGTATGCTCTGTATCTACCCCCAGAGCTAACTGCTTTCCTTTAATTTCAGGTAGTCTGACTAATACTGCTGCCAGAATATTATTCACCACCTTGCCATGTCTTGTAAAATAAACGCTATGGGCGCCCTTGATGTACTTGGCGCCATTTGAGCGTGAGTCCCTGAAGCGGGAGTCGAAGGGTCTGACACGTGGGGAGAGTTAGTCGGCATAACTTTCCCCCTCGACAGAATCCCCTGTAAAGAAACGCTATGGGTGCCCTTGATGTACTTGGCGCCATTTGAGCGTGAGTCCCTAAAGCGGGAGTCAAAAGGTCTGACACGTGGGGAGAGTTAGTCGGCATAACTACCCCTACGACAGAATCCTCTGTGATAATGTTTTTAAAGACAAAAAATGATCTTTATTGTTTAACATGAAATCAGTTACATCTGGTACACATTCTAAGATGGGGTTCCACCATGCTTTAAAACATAATGAACACAGAGCTTCCACTATGTCAGACATGTTAGAACAGACTAATAAGTGAGACTAGTAAGCTTGGAAAGCACTTTAAATCAAGTTAACAAGCAAATATATAAAACGTTACTGTGCCTTAAAGAGAAACAAATTTTGCCAAAATTTGAAATAACAGTGAAAAAAGGCAGTTAAAACTAACAAAATTTTTACAGTGTATGTAACAAGTTAGCAGAGCATTGCACCCACTTGCAAATGGATGATTAACCCCTTAATACAAAAAAACAGATTTAACAAAACGAAAAATATGTTTTAAAACAGTCATAACAGCTCCTACTTTTTGAAGCCCTTTTGAGCCCTTCAGAGATGTCCTATAGCATGCAGGGGACTGCTGAGGGGAAGCTGAATGTCACTGTTTGTAATTTTAACTGGCACCAACTGTAACTTTTATACTATAACAGTGGAAAAGCCTCATGAAACTGTTTCTATGCAAAATTTAAGCCAGCCATGTGGAAAAAAACTTAGGCCCCAATAAGTTTATCACCAAACATATGTTAAAAAACGATTAAACATGCCAGCAAAACGTTTTAAAACACATTTTTAAAAGAGTATGTTATCTCTATTAATAAGCCTGATACCAGTCGCTATCGCTGCATTTAAGGCTTTACTTACATTACTTCGGTATCAGCAGTATTTTCTTAGTCAATTCCATTCCTAGAAAAATATTTTACTGCACATACCTTATCTGCAGGAAAACCTGCACGCCATTCCCCCTCTGAAGTACCTCACTCCTCAGAATGTGTGAGAACAGCAAATGGATCTTAGTTACGTCTGCTAAGATCATAGAAAAAACGCAGGCAGATTCTTCTTCCAAATACTGCCTGAGATAAACAGCACACACTCCGGTGCCATTTAAAAATAACAAACTTTTGATTGAAGAATAAACTAAGTAGAAGCACCACAGACTCTCACAAACCTCCTATCTATGTTGAGGCTTGCAAGAGAATGACTGAATATGGCAGTTAGGGGAGGGAGCTATATAGCAGCTTGCTGTGGGTGGACTCTTGCAGCTTCCTGTTGGGAAGGAGAATATATTTCCATAAGTAATGGATGATCCGTGGGACTGGATACACTTAACAAGAGAAAACAAACTTTTTAATTATGAGGTAAAAAGTGAGTTTAAAATCCTCCACTAAGCACAAAATGTAAAGAAAATAACTCATTGTGTAGATCATTTAACAAATCTAAACAAATCAGGATGCTTGCTATTCCCAGAAAACCTCTGGATACACTGTTTCCAATGCAGCAAAGGATCTGGGTAAGATATGTAAATTAGGTTCACAATGACTCACTTTTTTACTTCAGTCTGCTTTCACGCAGACTCCCTTAAGCCATAGCATCGCTGTATACAAAGCTTTTAAACTTAGATAGTGTTAGGTATAGAGATTCAGTTGGTTTTTGCCACTCATTAGCTTTAAAAAGTTTTTTTTTTATTCACCTAGCAGAGATTCACCTACTCCCAGCTGATGAGTGGCAAAAACCATGAAACAGCTGTCCAGGGATCGTCTGAATCACTGTACTATCCCTAGCTAAGCTTAAGAAGCTTGTTATACAGTGATGCTATGGCATAAAGGGAGTCTGTGTAATTGCAGACAGAAGCAAAAAAGTAAGTCATTGTGAACCTCATTTCATATCGTACCCAGAATTCTTTGCTGCATTGGAAAACAGTGTATCCAGAGGTTTTATTTTGTGCTTAGTAGAGGGATTTTAAACTCACTTGTCACCTCCCATAATTTAAAACGTTGTTATATTATCAAATTTGCTAGTACTCATGATATTCTTGGTTGAAGAAATACCTAGTAGGAGCACTACATGCAAGGAAATAGTGGTTCTTGCATATGGATAACACTTTTTTATCTAATAAACTAGGAAAGCTTGGGTTCAAACTGAATAGCAAATCAATATTAAACAATATAATGTTCACATTCAAAACATATTTTTTTAGATATATTTATATATATAAATGTTTAAAAACAAGCTGAATCAAAAAGTACTCACTCTTAAAACATGCTGGTAAACTATGACTAGACTGATTGCCATAGAAAGGTTTGCCAAGAATGAACATATTGATAAGTTCTTCAGATCCCGAATAAAAACAAGTAGAATCATGAATGGAAGAAAACAATAGCATATAAAAGTCGTAAATCAAGATCTAGACTCCACCCAGCTTCCATGTGTTGCGGATGACTGATAGAAAAAGCTTCACAAACCTGTGAAATTAAGATCACATAGAATGTATGAACATTATTACAGTTAATAAAGAATTCACATGAACAGCAATGAAACGTTTTTTTTATTATTTTAAATTTTCGTACTTTACCCTTATGTTTTTGTATCACATATGTTAACCCAAATACAAACACATATATTAAAGTTAGTTACAAATTAATCAAGACAAAAAAGGGAAATTAACATATAATTTTACTATAAAATTCACTAGAATGTCGATTAGAACCTGGTTTCTCAACAGCCGGGCCGTGGCCCAGTACCGGGCCGTGATAGCCCTGCTGGTGGGCCCCGACATGTCATGCCCCCTACTGCACACCAGGGGCAGACTAAGACCAATCAAGGCCCCAGGAACACTGTCTCACACTGATCGAAATGTATTACATTTTATGCAAACATGGTAGCCTCCCTGCCCTGCCCCCAACCTCCAGAGCCAGGGCCCCCACTAAACCCACACTTATTTGCTTAGTTACTGATAGGGCAACTGAAAACTCCAGCTTAAGGAATGCACCAGGATCCGTGGAGATGCCATTTGTGGGCCCCCCTACTTGCTATTCCCTCGGCCCAGGTCCTATTTGGCCTAGCTGATCAGCCTGCCCCTGCTGCTCACTTTATATATATATATCTAAACTAACGGGCCCTAGACATGTCTAGCTAAAATTTACTGGGCCTTGAGATCACTTTGGTTGAGAACCACTGGATTAGAAAATAGAAGTGAAGGAACAGCATTTAGACCTGTGCTGGCAATAACACCAGAGAAAAAAAAATGACAGTAAACATAATAATGATTTCTATTTATGTTATACAAATAAATATCCAAAACACAAAAAATACAAAAGAAACACAAGATAATATTTTAGCCTTACAAAGATATGGTTATTGTTTTATAGGAACCAGAAAAAAAAAAAAAACTTTTGAAAATGATATAAACTTACCATTTTGGTTTCCTTTCAATAAGCTAAAACTGGGCTAGAAAATTCGTTAAAAAGTGAGCTGAAAATAGATTGTGATAAATGAGAAGTTTTCAGCTCCACAGTGTAAAGAGGGCTTTTTTGAGCATCCGAAAACCCGTTTGCAAGTGAGAGAATTAGCTGAAATTGTGACATTGAAATCGAAAAGCTGCCTTTTCAGACCAAAAAACAGCCGAAATGATCAAAGCCATTATTGATAAAATAGAGGAAGACTTATTGTGATGGGTTAAAGGGACAGTCAACACCAAAATTGTTATTGTTTAAAATATAAACACCTTTACCCCCCATTCCCCAGCTTTGCAAAACCAACATAGTTATATTAATATACTTTAAAACATTTAAACGTCAAAATTTCTGCTGTTTCTAAGCCACTAAAGACAGCCTCTTATCACATGCTTTTTTATTAGCTTTTTACAACAGGAGACTGCTAGTTCATGTGGGCCATATAGATAACATTGTGCTCACGCCCCTGGGTTGTGGGTGACATTGCACTAATTAGCTAAAATGCAAGTCAATACATAATAAATAAATAGCCATGTGATCAGGTGGCTGTCAAAAGAGGCTTAGATACAAGGTAATAACAGAGGTTAAAAGTAAATTAAAGGGACAGTAAAGTCCTAATTAGTCCTAATTAGACATTCATGATTTAAACAGAGCATACCATTTTAAAAAAAACTTTGCAATTTACTTTTATTATTTCATTTGCTTCCTTCACTTGTTATCTTTTGCTGAAAAGGTTATCTAGGTAAGCTCAGGAGCAGCAAATAACCTAGGTTCTAGCTGCTGATTGGTGCTGCATATATATATACCGATTGTCATTGGCTCACACATGTGTTCAGTTAGAAACCAGTAGTGCATTGCTGCTCCTTAACAAATGATACCAAGACAATGAAGCACAATTGATAATAGAAGTAAACTGGAAAATTGTTTAAAAGTGTATGTTTGTGGTATGTTGAGGTTTACAATTCAGAAAACAAGTATTTGTGCACTTTATATAAAGATTAGCCCTAAAAGTAGAGCTTGTTGCTCTTTTTTGAACTAATCAAAAACAACTTCTATGTATCCTGATTAGACAACATGAGACATTTAATATATGATGAATTTAGGTATTAACTACAGACTTAGGTGTTAATAATGATAAGGATTTATAAATAAGATATATATCATATGTTCAATATATATCTAAATGAGAGCCACAGATGGAGTAGAAATACTGACACGGTCTTAATCAGTAATGATAGTAACAGGAATGAGACAGAATGATCTCCTTTTACTTCACGCATTCACACACATCCTAAAATATATACAAGTTCAGACACTCCGCAGACACACATTGTTTGTTTGTAACTGATATTGCGGATAACAGGATTTGCCCAATAATGCAGACTGGTGAAAACAAACAGGCAGGTAAAGAAGCTTAAAGGCTTTAGTTTTGTTTGTGTACGTTACCTGCCTTGAGGAACGTGAGTGTTCCGTTACCGCACTGGGAGATCCGTGTCTGGGACTGGCAGCGTGTGTGAATGCGGCTTACTTCCGGGTAGCGGTAAAAAAGTAGATCCGGCCGTTCAATGATCCAAGTTTGATAATAACAAAGTTGCGACAAGATCATAAGAGATTCAAAGGTAGCAAAAGTAAATATTGGAGTTGTTACTTTGCTCAGGATTCAAGTGATAGGAGACCTGAAATAAGAATAGCTACAACAGAGTAGGTATGACTTCAATAATCAGGCAGTGAATGAATGTTACAGGTAGTCCTTAAATAGGGAGGAGACCACATAGGAGGGGTTAGAGTTAAAGGTATACCACAATGTTCTACCTAAATCATGAAAGATTTTTTGGGGGGTTTCATGTCCCTTTAAGCGAACCATGTTGGCTGTGAAAAACTGGGGGAATGGGTAATAAAGGAATTATAATTCTTTTTTAAACAATAACACATTTGGAGTTGACCATTTCTTTAATCTTCCTTTATCTGTTGATAAAAATGAATATTTTCACAATTTATATCAACTTCAGATGAAAACTAGAGCAGATTTAAAGAGTGTAAGTAAAACGTTAACGCCTAGATTTAGAGTTCTGCGTTAGCCGTCCAAACCAGCGTTAAGGGGTCCTAATGCTGGTTTTGGCCGCCCGCTGGTATTTAGAGTCACTCAGGAAAGGGTCTAACGCTCACTTTCCAGCCGCAACTTTTCCATACCGCAGATCCCCTTACGTCAATTGCGTATCCTATCTTTTCAATGGGATCTTTCTAACGCTAGTATTTAGAGTCTTGGCTGAAGTGAGCGTTACACCTCTACCGGCAAGACTCCAGCCGCAGAAAAAAGTCAGGAGTTAAGAGCTTTCTGGGCTAACGCCGGTTCATAAAGCTCTTAACTACTATGCTCTAAAGTACACTAACACCCATAAACTACCTATGTACCCCTAAACTGAGGTCCCCCCACATCGCCGCCACTCTAATAAAAAAATGTAACCCCTAATCTGCCGACCGCACACCGCCGCAACCTACATTATCCCTATGTACCCTAATCTGCTGCCCCTAACATCGCCGACACCTACATAATATTTATTAACCCCTAATCTGCCCCCCCAACGTCGCCGCTACCTAACTACACTTATTAACCCCTAATCTGCCGACTGGACCTAACCGCTACTCTAATAAATGTATTAACCCCTAAAGCTAAGTCTAACCCTAACACTAACACCCCACTAAGTTAAATATAATTTAAATCTAACTAAATAAATCTTATTAAATAAATTAATCCTATTTAAAGCTAAATACTTACCTGTAAAATAAACCCTAATATAGCTACAATATAACGAATTATATAACGAATATTGTAGCTATTTTAGGATTTATATTTATTTTACAGGTAATTTTGTACTTATTTTAACTAGGTAGCTTTTAAATAGTTAATAACTATTTAATAGCTACCTAGTTAAAATAAGTACAAAATTACCTGTAAAATAAATCTTAACCTAAGTTACAATTAAACCTAACACTACACTATCAATAAATTAATTAACTAAACTATCTACAATTATCTACAATTAAATCAACTAAACTAAATTACAAAAAATAAAAAAAGATTACAAGAATTTTAAACTAATTACACCTACTCTAAGCCCCCTAAAAAAATAACAAAGCCCCCCCCCAAAAAAAAAATGCCCTACCCTATTCTAAAATAAAAAGTTAACAGCTCTTTTACCTTACCAGCCCTTAAAAGGGCCTTTTGCGGGGCATGCCCCAAAGAAAACAGCTCTTTTGCACGTAAAAAAAAAAAATGCAATACCCCCCCCCAACATTACAACCCACCACCCACATACCCCTAATCTAACCCACCCAAACCCCCCTTAAAAAACCTAACACTAAGCCCCTGAAGATCTCCCTACCTTATCTTCACCACGCCGGGTATCACTGATTCGTCCATAAGAGGGTCCGAAGTCTTCATCCTATCCGGCAAGAAGGGGTCCAGAAGAGGGTCCGAAGTCTTCATCCTATCCGGCAGGAAGAGGACATCTGGACCGGTAGACATCTTCATCCAGGCGGCGTCTTCTATCTTCATCCATCCGGCGCGGAGCGGGACCATCTTGAAGCAGCCGACGCGGATCCATCCTCTTCTTCCGGCGACTCCCGACGAATGAAGGTTCCTTTAAGTGACTTCATCCAAGATGGCGTCCCTCGAAATTCTGATTGGCTGATAAGATTCTATCAGCCAATCGGAATTAAGGTAGGAAAAATCTGATTGGCTGATGGAATCAGCCAATCAGATTCAAGTTCAATCCGATTGGCTGATTGTATCAGCCAATCAGATTGTGCTCGCATTCTATTGGCTGTATGGAACAGCCAATAGAATGTGAGCTCAATCTGATTGGCTGATTGGATCAGTCAATCGGATTGAACTTGAATCTGATTGGCTGATTCAATCAGATTTTTCCTACCTTAATTCCGATTGGCTGATAGAATCCTATCAGCCAATCAGAATTTGAGGGACGCCATCGTAAATGACGTCACTTAAAGGAACCTTCATTCGTCGGGAATCGCCGGAAGAAGAGGATGGATCCGCGTCAGCTGCTTCAAGATGGTCCCGCTCCGGATGGATGAAGATAGAAGACGCCGCCTGGATGAACATGTCTACCGGTCAGGATGAAGACTTCGGACCCTCTTCTGGACCTCTTCTTGCCGGATAGGATGAAGATTTCGGACCCTCTTCTGGACGGATCATGATACCCGGCGTGGTGAAGATAAGGTAGGGAGATCTTCAGGGGCTTAGTGTTAGGTTTTTTAAGGGCAGTTTGGGTGGGTTAGATTAGGGGTATGTGGGTGGTGGGTTGTAATGTTGGGGGGGAGGGTATTGTATGGGTTTTTTTTACATGCAGAGCTGTTTTCTTTGGGGCATGCCCCGCAAAAGGCCCTATTAAGGGCTGGTAAGAGAATAGAGCTGTTAACTTTTTATTTTAGAATAGGGTAGGGCATTTTTTTTATTTTGGGGGGGCTTTGTTATTTTTTTAGGGGGCTTAGAGTAGGTGTAATTAGTTTAAAATTCTTGTAATCTTTTTTTATTTTTTGTAATTTAGTTTAGTTTATTTAATTGTAGGTAATTGTAGGTAGTTTAGTTAATTAATTTATTGATAGTGTAGTGTTAGGTTTAATTGTAACTTAGGTTAGGATTTATTTTACAGGTAATTTTGTACTTATTTTAACTAGGTAGCTATTAAATAGTTATTAACTATTTAATAGCTATTGTACCTAGTTAAAATAAATACAGAGTTGCCTGTAAAATAAATATAAATCCTAAAATAGCTACAATATAATTATTCGTTATATTCTAGCTATATTAGGGTTTATTTTACAGGTAAGTATTTAGTTTTAAATAGGAATACTTTAGTTAATAATATTTATTTTATTTCGTTAGATTTTAAAAAAAATTATCTTAGGGGGGTGTTAGTGTTAGACTTAGCTTTAGGGGTTAATACATTTATTAGAGTAGCGGTGAGGTCCGGTCGACTGATTAGGGTTTAATACTTGAAGTTAGGTGTCGGCGATGTTAGGGAGGGCAGATTAGGGGTTAATACTATTTATTATAGGGTTTTTGAGGCGGGGAGTGAGGCGGTTTAGGAGTTAATACATTTATTATAGTGGTGGCAAGGTCCGGTCGGCAGATTAGGGGTTAATAAGTGTAGTTAGGTAGCGGCAACGTTGGGGGGGGGCAGATTAGGGGTTAATAAATATAATATAGGGGTCGGCGATGTTAGGGGGCAGCAAATTAGGGGTAGGTTGCGGCGGTGTACGGAGCGGCAGATTAGGGGTTAATAATAAAATGCAGGTGTCAGCGATAGCGGGGGGCGGCAGATTAGGGGTTAATAAGTGTAAGGTTAGGGGTGTTTAGACTTGGGGTTCATGTTAGGGGTGTTAGGTGCAGACTTAGAGAGTGTTTCCCCATAGGAAACAATGGGGCTGCGTTAGGAGCTGAACGCTGCTTTTTTGCAGGTGTTAGGTTTTTTTTCAGCTCAAAAACATAATTTATCTAAGAACTTACCTGATAAATTCATTTCTTTCATATTGGCAAGAGTCCATGAGCTAGTGACGTATGGGATATACATTCCTACCAGGAGGGGCAAAGTTTCCCAAACCTCAAAATGCCTATAAATACACCCCTCACCACACCCACAATTCAGTTTAAACGAATAGCCAAGAAGTGGGGGTGATAAGGAGCGAAAGCATCAAACAAGGAATTGGAATAATTGTGCTTTATACAAAAAAATCATAACCACCACAAAAAGGGTGGGCCTCATGGACTCTTGCCAATATGAAAGAAATTAATTTTATTACATAAATTATGTTTTCTTTCATGTAATTGGCAAGAGTCCATGAGCTAGTGACGTATGGGATAGCAGATACCCAAGATGTGGAACTTCCATGCAAGAGTCACTAGAGAGGGAGGGATTAAATAAAGATAGCCAATTCCACTGAAAAAAATAATCCATAACCCAAATCAAAATGTTTTAATCTTAAAATGAAAAAAAATGAAATTATAAGCAGAAGAAGCAAACTGAAACAGCTGCCTGAAGTACTTTTCTACCAAAAACTGCTTCAGAAGAAGAAAAAAACATCAAAATGGTAGAATTTAGTAAAAGTATGCAAAGAAGACTAAGTTGCTGCTTTGCAAATCTGATCAACAGAAGCTTCATTCTTAAAAGCCCAGGAAGTAGAAACTGACCTAGTAGAATGAGCCGTAATCCTTTGAGGCAGGGATTTACCCGACTCCACATAAGCATGATGAATCAAAGATTTTAAACCAAGATGCCAAAGAAATGGCAGAAGCCTTCTGACCTTCCTAGAACCAGAAAAGACAACAAATAGACTAGAAGTCTTCCTGAAATCTTTAGTAGCTTCAACATAATATTTCAAAGCTCTAACTACATCCAAGGAATGTAAAGATCTCTCCAGAGAATTCTTAGGATTAGGACACAAAGAAGGGACAACAATTTCTCTACTAATGTTGTTAGAATTCACAACTTTAGGTAAAAAATTAAATGAAGTCCGCAACACCGCCTTATCCTGATGAAAAATCAGAAAAGGAGATTCACAAGAAAGAGCAGATAACTCAGAAACTCTTCTAGCAGAAGAGATGGCCAAAAGGAATAAAACTTTCCAAGAAAGTAATTTAATATCCAGAGAATGCATAGGTTCAAACGGAGGAGCCTGTAAAGCCCTCAGAACCAAATTAAGACTCCAAGGAGGAGAAATTGACTTAATGACAGGCTTAATACGAACCAAAGCCTGTACAAAACAATGAATATCAGGATGATTAGCAATCTTTCTGTGAAGAAGTACAGAAAGAGCAGAGATTTGTCCTTTCAAGGAACTTGCACACAAACCTTTTTCCAAACCATCCTCAAGAAACTGTAAAATTCTAGGAATTCTAAAAGAATGCGAAGTGAAGAACACCAAGAAATGTAAGTCTTCCAAACTCGGTAATAGATCTTTCTAGACACAGATTTACGAGCCTGTTACATAGTATTAATCACTGAGTCAGAGAAACCTCTATGACTAAGCACTAGGCGTTCAATCTCCATACCTTCAAATTTAATGATTTGAGATCCTGATGGAAAAATGGACCTTGAGATAGAAGGTCTGGCCTTAACGGAAGTGGCCAAGGTTGGCAACTGGACATCCGAACAAGATCCTCATACCAAAACCTGTGGCCATGCACGAGCCACCAGCAGTACAAACAAACGCTCCATTAGGATTTTGGAAATCACTTTTGGAAGAAGAACTAGAGGCGGAAAGATATAAGCAGGTTGATAATTCCAAGGAAGTGATAATGCGTCCAACGCTTCCGCCTGAGGATCCCTGGATCTGGACAGATACCTGGGAAGTTTCTTGTTTAGATGAGAGGCCATCAGATCTATTTCTGGAAGTCCCCAGATTTGAACAATCTGAAGAAATACCTCTGGGTGAAGAGACCATTCACCCGGATGTAACGTCTGGCGACTGAGATAATCCGCTTCCCAATTGTCTATACCTGGGATGTGAACCGCAGAAATTAGACAGGAGCTGGATTCCGCTCATACAAGTATCCGAGATACTTCTTTCATAGCCTGAGGACTGTGAGTCCCCCCTTGATGATTGACATATGCCACGGTTGTGACATTGTCTGTCTGAAAACAAATAAACGATTCTCTCTTCAGAAGAGGCCAGAACTGAAGAGCTCTGAAAATCGCACAGAGTTCTAAAATGTTGATTGGTAATCTCGCCTCCTGAGATTCCCAAACCCCCTGCGCTGTCAGAGACCCCCATACAGACCCCCAACCTGAAAGACTCGCATCTGTTGAGATCACAGTCCAGGTTGGACGAACAAAAGAGGCCCCTTGAATTAAACGATGGTGATCCAACCACCAAGTCAGAGAAGATCAAACATTGGGATTTAAGGATATTAATTGTGATATCTTTGTATAATCCCTGCACCATTGGTTCAGCATACAAAGCTGGAGAGGTCTCATGTGAAAACGAGCAAAAGGGATCGCGTCCGATGCAGCAGTCATGAGACCTAGAATTTCCATGCACAAAGCTACCGAAGGGAATGATTGAGACTGAAGGTTTCGACAAGCTGAAACTAATTTCAGACGTCTCTTTTCTGTTAGAGAAAAAGTCATTTACACTGAATCAATTTGGAAACCCAAAAAGGTTACCCTTGTCTGAGGAATCAAGGAACTCTTTGGTAAATTGATCCTCCAACCATGTCTTTGAAGAAACAACACAAGTTGATTCGTATGAGATTCTGCAGAATGTAAAGACTGAGCAAGTACCAAGAAATCGTCCAAATAAGGAAATACCGCAATACCCTGTTCTCTGATTACAGAGAGAAGGGCACCGAGAACCTTTGAAAAGATCCTTGAAGCTGTTGCTAGGCCAAACGGAAGAGCAACAAACTGGTAATGCTTGTCTAGAAAAGAGAATCTCAGAAACTGATAGTGATCTGGATGGATAGGAATATGAAGATATGCATCCTGTAAGTCTATTGTAGACATATAATGCCCTTGCTGAACAAAAGGCAGAATAGTCCTTATAGTCACCATTTTGAATGTTGGTATCCTTACATAACGATTCAATATTTTTAGATCCAGAACTGGTCTGAAGGAATTCTCCTTCTTTGGTACAATGAACAGATTTGAGTAAAACCCCTGACCCCGTTCCAGAACTGGAACTGACACAATTACCCCAGATGACTCCAGGTCTGAAACACATTTCAGAAACGCCTGAGCCTTTACTGGGTTTACTGGAATGCGTGAGAGAAAAAAATCTTCTCACAGGCGGTCTTACCTTGAAACCTATTCTGTACCCTTGTGAAACAATGTTCTGAATCCAAAGACTTTGAATCAAATTGATCCAAACATCTTTGAAAAATCGTAACCTGCCCCCTACCAGCTGTGCTGGAACGAGGGCCGCACCTTCATGCGGATTTGGGATCTGGTTTTGACTTTCTTAAAGGCTTGGATTTATTCCAGACTGGAGAAGGTTTCCAAACGGAAATTGTTCCTTTAGGGGAAGGGTCAGGCTTTTGTTCCTTATTCTGACGAAAGGAACGAAAACGATTAGCAGCCCTATATTTACCTTTAGATTTTTTGTCCTGAGGCAAAAAGGCTCCCTTCCCCCCAGTAACAGTTTAAATTATTGAATCTAACTGAGAACCAAATAATGTATTACATTGGAAAGAAAGAGAAAGCAACGTTGACTTAGAAGTCATATCTGCATTCCAAGACTTAAGCCATAAAGCTCTTCTAGCTAAAATAGCTAAAGACATATACCTGACATCAATTCTAATGATATCGAAAATGGCATCACAAACAAAGTTAGCATGTTGAAGAAGTTTAACAATGCTATAAGCATTATGGTCTGACACTTGTTACGCTAAAGCCTCCAACCAGAAAGTGGAAGCTGCAGCAACATCAGCCAAAGAAATAGCAGGTCTAAGAAGATTACCTGAACATAAATAAGCCTACCTTAGAAAGGATTCAAGCTTCCTATCTAAAGGATCCTTAAAAGAAGTACTATCTGCCGTATGAATAGTAGTACGTTTAGCAAGAGTAGAGATAGCCCCATCAACTTTGGGGATTTTTTCCCAAAACTCTAATCTATCAGATGGCAAAGGGTACAATTTCTTAAACCTTGGAGAAGGAGTAAATGAAGTACCCAGACTATTCCATTCCCTAGAAATTACTTCTGAAATAGCATCAGGAACTGGAAAAACTTCTGGAATAACTACATGAGGTTTAAAAACTGAATTTAAACGCTTATTAGTTTTAATATCAAGAGGACTAGACTCCTCCATATCTAATGCAATCAACACTTCTTTAAGTAAAGAACGAATAAACTTCATCCTAAACAAATATGAAGATTTATCAGTGTCAATATCTGAGGCAGAATCTTCTGAACCAGATAGATCCTCATCAGAAATAGATAAGTCAGAATGATGGCGGTCATTTAAAAATTCATCTGAAATATAAGAAGTTTTAAAAGACCTCTTACGTTTACTAGGAGGAGGAATAACAGACAGAGCCTTCTGAACAGAATTAGAAACAAATTATTTTACATTAACAGGAACATCCTGAACATTAGATATTGAAGGAACAACAACAGGTAATGGATTATTATTATTGGAAATATTATCTGCGTTTGATAGTTTATCATGACAACTAACACAAACAACAGCCGGAGGAACAGTTACCAAAAGTTTACAACAAATGCACTTAGCTTTGGTAGAACCGACATCAGGCAGCGTCTTTCCAGAAGTAGATTCTGATCCAGGGTCAGGTAGTGACATCTTGCAATATGTAATAGAAAAATCAACATATAAAGCAAAATTATCAAATTCCTTAAATGGCAGTTTCAGGAATGGGAAAAAATGCAAAACAAAACAAGACTCTAGAAACCAGAAGCAACAAAAATTGCTTGCACGGGCGATATGGAGATTTTGAGCTCCATACCACATCAAAAACAAGCGGTGTTTTGACGTGCTTGTGCACATCAATGGGGAGAGCCAGCAAAAAAAAAAAAGCTTAACGCAGCTCCATTGATGTCTATGGGGAAAAAGAAAAATATAATTTATGCTTACCTGATAAATTTATTTCTCTTGTAGTGTATCCAGTCCACGGATCATCCATTACTTGTGGGATATTCTCCTTCCCAACAGGAAGTTGCAAGAGGATCACCCACAGCAGAGCTGCTATATAGCTCCTCCCCTCACTGCCATATCCAGTCATTCGACCGAAACTAGCCGAGAAAGGAAAAACCATAGGGTGCAGTGGTGACTGTAGTTTAATAAAAATTTAGACCTGCTTTAAAAGGACAGGGCGGGGCCGTGGACTGGATACACTACAAGAGAAATAAATTTATCAGGTAAGCATAAATTATGTTTTCTCTTGATAAGTGTATCCAGTCCACGGATCATCCATTACTTGTGGGATACCAATACCAAAGCTAAAGTACACGGATGATGGGAGGGACAAGGCAGGAACTTAAACGGAAGAAACCACTGCCTGTAGAACCTTTCTCCCAAAAACAGCCTCCGAAGAAGCAAAAGTATCAAATTTGTAAAATTTTTAAAAGGTGTGAAGCGAAGACCAAGTCGCAGCCTTGCAAATCTGTTCAACAGAGGCCTCATTTTTAAAGGCCCAGGTGGAAGCCACAGCTCTAGTAGAATGAGCTATAATCCTTTCAGGGGGGCTGCTGTCCAGCAGTCTCATAGGCTAATCGTATTATGCTCCAAAGCCAAAAGGAGAGAGAGGTTGCCGAAGCTTTTTGACCTCTCCTCTGTCCAGAGTAAACGACAAACAGGGCAGATGATTGACGAAAATCTTTAGTAGCCTGTAAGTAAAACTTCAAGGCATGGACTAAGTCCAGATTATGCAAAAGACGTTCCTTCTTTGAAGAAGGATTAGGACACAATGATGGAACAACAATCTCTTGATTGATATTTCATGTTAGAAACCACCTTAGGTAAAAACCCAGGTTTGGTACGCAGTACTACCTTGTCTGAATGAAAAATCAGATAAGGATAATCACAATGTAAGGCAGATAACTCCGAGACTCTTCGAGCCGAGGAAATAGCCATCAAAAACAGAACTTTCCAAGATAAAAGTTTAACATCAATGGAATGAAGGGGTTCAAACGGAACTCCCTGAAGAACTTTAAGAACCAAGCTTAAGCTCCACGGGGGAGCAACAGTTTTAAACACAGGCTTAATCCTAACCAAAGCCTGACAAAATGCCTGGAGTTCTGGAACTTCTGCCAGACGCTTGTGCAAAAGAATAGACAGAGCAGAGATCTTTCCTTTTAAAGAACTAGCTGATAAGCCTTTGTCCAAACCCTCTTGGAGAAAGGACAATATCCTAGGAATCCTAACCTTACTCCATGAGTAACTCTTGGATTCACACCAATAAAGATATTTACGCCATATCTGTAATCTGTAACAAGGAAGCTTGGCGTTCTGGCGAGATGCCATGAGATCCAGTTCTGGTTTGCCTCAACGATGGAACAGTTGAGCAAACACCTCCGGATGGAGTTCCCACTACCCCGGATGAAAAGTCTGACGACTTAGAAAATCCGCCTCCCAGTTCTCTACACCTGGGATGTGGATCGCTGACAGGTGGCAAGAGTGAGACTCTGCCCAGCGAATTATCTTTGAGACTTCTAACATCGCTAGGGAACTCCTGGTTCCCCCTTGATGGTTGATGTAAGCCACAGTCGTGATGTTGTCCGACTGAAATCTGATGAACCTCAGTGTTGCTAACTGAGGCCAAGCTAGAAGAGCATTGAATATTGCTCTTAACTCCAGAATATTTATTGGGAGGAGTTTCTCCTCCTGAGTCCACGATCCCTGAGCCTTCAGGGAGTTTCAGACTGCGCCCCAACCTAGAAGGCTGGCATCTGTTGTTACAATCGTCCAATCTGGCCTGCGAAAGATCATACCCTTGGACAGATGGACCCGAGAAAACCACCAGAGAAGAGAATCTCTGGTCTCTTGATCCAGATTTAGTAGAGGGGACAAATCTGAGTAATCCCCATTCCACTGACTTAGCATGCATAATTGCAGCGGTCTGAGATGCAGGCGCGCAAATGGCACTATGTCCATTGCCGCTACCATTAAGCCGATTACTTCCATGCACTGAGCAAGCATTTAGAAGTTTTGATAACCTGGACTACGTCAGGTAAATTTTCATCTCTACAGAATCTATAAGAGTCCCTAGGAAGGAGACTCTTGTGAGTGGTGATAGAGAACTCTTATCCACGTTCACTTTCCACCCATGCGACCTCAGAAATGCCAGAACTATCTCTGTATGAGACTTGGCAATTTGAAAGCTTGACGCCTGTATCAGGATGTCGTCTAGATACGGAGCCACCGCTATGCCTCGCAGTCTTAGAACCGCCAGAAGTGAGCCCAGAACCTTTGTAAAAATTCTCGGGGCAGTGGCCAACCCGAAGGGAAGAGCTACAAATTGGTAATGCCTGTCTAGAAAGGCAAACCTTAGGAACCGATGATGATCTTTGTGAATCGGTATGTGAAGGTAGGCATCCTTTAAGTCCACTGTGGTCATGTACTGACCCTCTTGGATCATGGGTAGGATGGTCCGAATAGTTTCCATTTTGAATGATGGAACTCTGAGGAATTTGTTTAAGATCTTTAGATCCAAGATTGGTCTGAAGGTTCCCTCTTTCTTGGGAACCACAAACAGATTTGAATAAAATCCCTGTCCTTGTTCCATCCGCGGAACTGGATGGATCACTCCCATTAAAGGGACAGTATACACTCATTTTCATTTAACTGCATGTAATAGACACTACTATAAAGAATAAGATGCACAGATACTGATATAAAAATCCAGTATAAAACTGTTTAAAAACTTACTTAGAAGCTGTCAGTTTGGCTCTGTTGAAAAGGTAGCTGGAAAGCCCACTGCAAGTGGCAAATAAGACACTCCCCCCCTCCCCCTTCTTTTGCATATGAAAAGACCCTTTACACAAACAGGAGCAAGCTGGAGTAGGTAGTCGAGCGTATTCACATAAAACTTTGGGGCTTGGTTAGGAGTCTGAAAATCAGAGCAATGTTATTTAAAAATAAGCAAAACTATACATTAATTTAAAAAAAAAACTTTATGGGCTATATAAATAGATTATCTACAAAACATTTATGCAAAGAAAAAATGAGTGTATAATGTCCCTTTAATAGGAAGTCTTGCACACAGCTTAGGAATGCCTCTTTCTTTATCTGGTTTGCTGAAAGATGAAATCTCCCTTGTGGAGGAGAAGCTTTGAAGTCCAGAAGATATCCCTGAGATATGATCTCCAACGCCCAGGGATCCTGAACATCTCTTGCCCACGCCTGGGCGAAGAGAGAAAGTCTGCCCCCCACTAGATCCGTTTCCGGATAGGTGGCCGTTCCTTCATGCTGTCTTGGGGGCAGCAGCAGGCTTTCTGGCCTGCTTGCCCTTGTTCCAGGACTGGTTAGGTTTCCAGGCCTGTCTGGAATGAGCAACAGTTTCCTTTTGTTTTGAAGCGGAGGAAGCTGATGCTGCTCCTGCCTTGAAATTTCGAAAGGCACGAAAATTAGACTGCTTGGCCTTTGATTTGGCCCTGTCCTGAGGAAGGGTATGACCCTTGCCTCCAGTAATGTCAGCAATAATTTCCTTCAAGCCAGGCCCGAATAAGGTCTGCCCCTTGAAAGGAATGTTGAGTAATTTAGACTTTGAAGTCACGTCAGCTGACCAGGATTTAAGCCATAGCGCCCTACGCGCCTGGATGGCGAATCCGGAATTCTTAGCCGTTAGTTTAGTCAAATGAACAATGGCATCAGAATCAAATGAGTTAGCGAGCTTAAGCGTTCTAAGCATGTCAATAATTTCATTCAATGGAGCTGTCTGGATGGCCTCTTCCAGGGCCTCAAACCAGAATGCCGCCGCAGCAGTGACAGGCGCAATGCATGCAAGGGGCTGTAAAATAAAACCTTGTTGAATAAACATTTTCTTAAGGTAACCCTCCAATTTTTTATCCATTAGATCTGAAAAAGCACAACTGTCCTCAACCGGGATAGTGGTACGCTTTGCTAAAGTAGAAATTGCTCCCTCCACCTTAGGGACCGCCTGCCATAAGTCCCGTGTAGTGGCGTCTATTGGAAACATTTTTCTAAATATAGGAGGTGGGGAAAAGGGCACACCGGGTCTATCCCACTCCTTGCTAATAATTTCTGTAAGCCTTTTAGGTATAGGAAAAACGTCAGTACACACCGGCACCGCATAGTATCTATCCAGCCTACACAATTTCTCTGGAATTGCAACTGTGTTACAGTCATTCAGAGCAGCTAATACCTCCCTAAGCAATACACGGAGGTTCTCAAGCTTAAATTTAAAATGAGAAATCTCTGAATCAGGTTTCCCCAAGTCAGAGATGTCACCCACAGACTGAAGCTCTCCGTCCTCATGTTCTGCATACTGTGACGCAGTATCAGACATGGCTCTTACAGCATTTGCGCGCTCTGTATCTCTCCTAACCCCAGAGCTATCGCGCTTGCCTCTTAATTCAGGCAATCTAGATAATACCTCTGACAGGGTATTATTCATGATTGCAGCCATGTCCTGCAAGGTAATCGCTATGGGCGTCCCTGATGTAATTGGCGCCATATTAGCGTGCGTCCCCTGAGCGGGAGGCGAAGGGTCTGACACGTGGGGAGAGTTAGTCGGCATAACTTCCCCCTCGACAGAACCCTCTGGTGATAATTCTTTTATAGATAAAGACTGATCTTTACTGTTTAAGGTGAAATCAATACATTTAGTACACATTCTCCTATGGGGCTCCACCATGGCTTTCAAACATAATGAACAAGTAGGTTCCTCTGTGTCAGACATGTTTAAACAGATTAGCAATGAGACTAGCAAGCTTGGAAAACACTTTAAAACAAGTTTACAAGCAATATAAAAAACGTTACTGCGCCTTTAGGAAACACAAATTTTCCCAAATTTTGAAATAACAGTGAAAAAATGCAGTTACACTAACAAAATTTTTACAGTGTATGTAATAAGTTAGCAGAGCATTGCACCCACTTGCAAATGGATGATTAACCCCTTAATACCAAAAACGGAATAACAAATGACAAAAACGTTTTTTAAACAGCCACAACAACTGCCACAGCTCTACTGTGGCTTTTTACCTCCCTCAATACGACTTTTGAAGCCTTTTGAGCCCTTCAGAGAAGTCCTGGATCATGCAGGAAGAAGCTGGATGTCTGTGTCTGTAATTTTTGCTGTGCAAAAAAAACGCTAAAATAGGCCCCTCCCACTCATATTACAACAGTGGGAAGCCTCAGGGAACTGTTTCTAGGCAAAATTCAAGCCAGCCATGTGGAAAAAACTAGGCCCCAATAAGTTTTATCACCAAACATATGTAAAAAACGATTAAACATGCCAGCAAACGTTTTAAAATACACTTTTATAAGAGTATGTATCTCTATTAATAAGCCTGATACTAGTCGCTATCACTGCATTTAAGGCTTTACTTACATTACTTCGGTATCAGCAGCATTTTCTAGCAAATTCCATCCCTAGAAAAATATTTTAACTGCACATACCTTATTACAGGAAAACCTGCACGCTATTCCCCCTCTGAAGTTACCTCACTCCTCAGAATATTTGAGAACAGCAAAGGATCTTAGTTACTTCTGCTAAGATCATAGAAAACGCAGGCAGATTCTTCTTCTAAATACTGCCTGAGATAAACAGTACACTCCGGTACCATTTAAAAATAAACTTTTGATTGAAGAAATAAACTAAGTATAAAACACCACAGTCCTCTTACGACCTCCATCTTAGTTGAGAGTTGCAAGAGAATGACTGGGTATGGCAGTGAGGGGAGGAGCTATATAGCAGCTCTGCTGTGGGTGATCCTCTTGCAACTTCCTGTTGGGAAGGAGAATATCCCACAAGTAATGGATGATCCGTGGACTGGATACACTTAACAAGAGAAATACAGTTTAAACCTAACACCCCAACATAAACCCTGAGTTTAAACACCCCTAATCTGCTGCCCCTAACAATGCAGACGCCTGCCTATAGTTATTAACCCCTAATCTGCCGCTCCCAATATCGTTACCACCTAAATAAAATGATTAACCCCTAATGTTCCACTCCCAATATCGCCACTACTATACTGCCACACCCCAACATCGGCGCAACTATATTAAAGTTATTAACCCCTATTCAACTGCTCCACAACATTTCCGCAACTAAATAAAGTTATTAACCCCTAAACCTCTGGCCTCCCACATCACGAAATAACCCTATTAACCCCTAAACTGCCTGCCCCCCCACATCGCAACAACCTAAATTAAACTATATGAACCCCTAAACCTAACCCTAAACCTATCCCTAACACCCCCTAACTTTAACATAATGAAATTAGATCTAAATTAAATTTACAATTAATACCAAAATAATTCCTATTTAAAACTAAATATTTACCTGTGAAATAAAACCTAAGGTAGCTACAATATAACTAATAGTTACATTGTAGCTAGCTTAGGTGTTATTTTTATTTCACAGGAAATTTTGTATTTATTTTAACTAGGTAGACTAGTTAGTAAATAGTTATTAACTATTTACTAACTATCTAGCTAAAATAAATACAAACTTACATGTGAAATAAAACCTAACCTGCCTTACACTAAAACCTAACATTATTTTTTTTTAATTTTTTTTAAAAAACTACCATTATAAAAAAAACAAAAAACGAATTTATCCAAAAAAAAATTATTGTTCCAAAAAAAATACAAACACCGCCTAAGACTATACAAACCCCCAACCCCCAAACTACCAGGGGCCATTAAAAGGGACTTTTGTAGGGCATTGTCCTAAGTTAAACAGCTCTTTTGCTAAATTAAAAAAAAAAACTAAAAATATACATTACACAAAATAACAAACAAATTATCAAAAATAAAAATTATTCCTATTCTAATACCCATTAAAAAAACACCCCAAAATAAAAAACCTAATCTAGAATAAACGGGCCTTTTGTAGGGCATTGCCCTAAAGAAATCAGTTCTTTTTAAGAAAGAAAAATTACAAAAACCCACCAACATTACAAACCCCCATCCCCTCAAACCAACAAAATAAAAAAAACGATCTAAAAAACCTAAGCTACCCATTGCCCTGAAAAGGGCATTTGGATGGGCATTGTCCTTAAAAGGGCATTTAGCTATTTTACTGCCCAAACCCTAATCTAAAAATAAAACCCACCCAAAAAAAACCTTTAAAAAGTCTAACACTAACCCCCTGACGATCCACTTACAGTTTTTGAAGTCCCGTTTGAACGATTTTCATCCCAGAGTTGAAGTCCTCATCCAGGCGGCAAAAAGTCTTCATCCAGAAGGCCTCTTCTATCTTCATCCAGGCGGCGAAGTCCTCATCCAGGAGGCGAGAAGTCTTCATCCAGACGGCATCATCTATCTTGATCCCGGTAGCGCAGAGTGGATCCATCCTGAAGACATCTGGCGCAGAGCATCCTCTTCATATGGTTGCTGCCGTACACTGAATCTTCAATGCAAGGTACGCGATTCAAGATGGCATCCCTTGCATTCCTATTGGCTGAAAAATTTGAATCAGCCAATAGGAATTAGAGCTGCTAAAATCATATTGGCTGTTCAAATCAGCCAATAGGATATAAGCAGCTCTCATTCTATTGGATGATGAATCAGCTGATTTGAACATTGACCGTATGAAGAGGATGCTCTGCACCGGATGTCTTTAGGATGGAACCACTCCACACCTCCGGGATCAAGATAAAAGATGCCGTCTGGATAAAGATTGAAGAGGCCGCCTGGATGAAGACTTCTCGCCGCTTGGATCAGGACTTCGCCGCCAGGATGAAGATTGAAGAGGCCGCCTGGATGAAGACTTCTAGCCACCTGGATGAGGACTTCAACTCCGGGATGAAGAATGTTCAAGCAGGAAAAAAACTGTAAGGGGGTTAGTGTTAGGCTTTTTTAAGGTTTTTTTGGGTGTTTTTTTTTTATTTTTATTTTTTAGGGTCTGGGCAGTAAAAGAGCTAAATGCCCATACAAATGCCCTTTTTTAGGGCAATGGGTAGCTTAGGTTTTTTTAGAATTAGGTTTTTTATTTTGGGGGGTTGGTTGGGTGGTGGGTTTTACTGTCGGGTGGTCTTTGTGGGGTTTTTTTTTTTTACAGGTAAAAGAGCTGGTATCTGTGGGGCAAGGCCCCACAAAAGGCCCTTTTAAGGGCCATTGGTAGTTTATTGTAGGCTAGGGGGGTGTTTTTATTTTGGGTGGGCATTTTTATTTTGATAGGGCTATTAGATTAGTAATTATTTTTTATTTTGGATAATTTCATTTATTTTCCGTAATTTAGTGTTTGTTATTTTTTGTAACTTAGTATTTGTTTTTGTATTTAGATACTTTGTAATTTTTAGAGTAGTGTTAGGATTTTTGTTAATGTGTAGCTTAGTTTAATTTGTAGTTAGTTTAATTTTAGTTTAATCACTATATTAGTTTAATTTGTAGTTTAAACTTAGTTTTTTTAATTTGACAGGTAAATTTAAATTTAATTTAAGATAGGGAAATTGTAATTTTAATATAAAGCTAGGGGGTTGTTAGGTTTAGGGGTAAATAGTTTAGTATATTTTGTTGTGGGGGGCTTGCGGATTAGGGGTTAATAGGTTTAGTATAGTGGTGGCGGTGTAGGGCTCAATAACTTTAGTATAGTGGGGCGATGTGGGCGGACAGCAGATTAGGGGTTAATAATATTTAAATAGTGTTTGCGATGCGGGAGGGCGGCGGTTTAGGGGTTAATAACTTTAGTGGTGAGGATGTCAGGGAGCGGCGGAATAGGGGTTAATATTTTTTTTTAAGTCCCGGCGATATCAGGAGCAGCAGATTAGGGGATAAGAAATTTAATATAGTGTTGCAATGCGGGAGGGCCTCGGTTTAGGAGTTAATAGGTAGTTTATGGGTGTACTTTTTAACACTTTAGTTATGAGTTTTATGTTACAGTTTTGTAATAACTACTGACTTTAGATGGCATTACAGATCTTGTCGTTTTAGGCTGTAATGCTTGCTTTTTACCCAGAACGCAAAACTCGTAATACCGGCGCTATGGGAATCCCATTAAAAACTTCATTTTTACAAGTGCGGTACCGATGTTGAGTTACAGACTAAAAGGCTTGCGGTACAAGTATAACCGACAAGACTTGTAATGGGTGCGTTAGGGAAAATTATGGGTTATGGGCCACAACGCTGCTATTTGACTCATAACGCACAACTCGTAATCTAGGTGTATGTGCATATCTATGGTTTTAAAAATGTTAAGATGTGCAGGAAAATCTTCACTATCAACTAATTTAAGACAAGTACCAATGAATGATACATTGTGACAATTTGACACCAGGGGGTTGGTCCCAATCCTTTAGAAAAACGTACGTAATGATTTTCTGCAGAAAGTCATCATTGAAGTTCATGGTGATATGTAGATAAATGTTTGATACAATTTCTGAATTGAAATAGGGAATACCCTAACTATATATAAGGTGCTGGATAGCTTTTTTGTTTTTGGCTCTGCACCAGAATTAAACTTTTTTGGGTCAGACTGCAATTTTAACTTAAAAAGATATTGGAGACAGTAATGAAAATTGATCTAACCCCATTTATTTTATGGTTGAGAGAGTCCACAATCCATTACTCATTGGAATTACCATTCTCTACCACTAGGAGGAGGCAAAGAGTCCCAAACCCGAAGAGCTCTATAAAACACATACCTCAGTCTAATGTATAGCCAAGCAAGTAAGGTAAGAAAAGGAATAAGAGCCACAAAAAAGGAGCAGGGAAAAAAAGATGTGCTGAAGAAAAAACTAACTCCAGAAAAAACACAAGGGTGGGATCTTGTAGACTCTCACCACCATGAAAGAAATTAATTTATCAGTATAAATTAAGTTTTCTTTCATACACGTGGTGAGAGTCCACAATCCATTACTCATGGGAACAAAAACCCAAGCTGTAGAGTCCACGATAAATAACAGAAAGGGAGAGATTTTTTAAAAAAAACATAATTTATGCTTACCTGATACATTTCTTTCTTTCAGAATACGAAGAGTCCACAACGTCATTCAATTACTAGTGGGAATATCACTCCTGGCCAGCAGGAGGAGGCAAAAAGCACCACAGCAAAGCTGTTAAGTGTCACTCCCCTACCCATAATCCCCAGTCATTCGACCGAAGGAAAATGGAAAAGGAATAACACAAAGGTGTAGAGGTGGCTGAGGTTTAGTAAAAAATAACGGTCTTAATAAAGTTTAGGGTCATGGACTCTCCATATCCGGAAAGAAAGAAATTTATCAGGTAAGCATACATTTTGTTTTCTTTCCTAAGATATGGCGAGTCCACAACGTCATTCAATTACAAGTGGGAACCAATACCCAAGCTAGAGGACACAGAATGAACAGGGAGGGAGAACAAAACAGGCAGACCTAAACAGAAGGCACCACCGCTTGAAGAACCTTTCTCCCAAAAGAGGCCTCAGCCGAAGCAAAAGTATAAAAAAATTTCAAATTTTGAAAAAGTATGCAAAGAGGACCAAGTTGCAGCCTTGCATATCTGTTCCACAGAAGCTTCATTTTTGAAAGCCCAAGAAGAGGAGACAGCCCTAGTGGAATGAGCTGTAATTCTCTCAGGAGGCTGCTGTCCAGTGCTCTCATAAGCAAAATGAATCATACTTCTCAACCAGAGGGAAAGAGAAGTAGCAGTAGCCTTTAGACCCTTATGCTTTCCTGAGAAACAAACAGGGCAGAAGACTGGCAAAAATCCTTAGCCGACTGAAGGTAGAATTTTAGAGCACACACAATGTCCAAGTTGTGCAACAGACGTTCTTTATGAGAAGAAGGATTGGGACAGAGCGAAGGAACAACAATTTCCTGATTAATATTTCTATCCGAAACCACTTTAGGAAGAAACCCCAATTTAGTAAGAAGAACCGCCCTATCCGCATGGAAGATAAGGTAAGGCGAAATCACACTGCAAAGCCGAAAGTTCCGGAACTCTTCGAGCAGAAGAGATAGCAATAAGAAACAAAACCTTCCAAGATAACAACGTAATATCTATGGAATGCTTTGGCTCAAACAGAGCCTGCTGCAAAACTTTAAGAACAAGATTAAGGCTCTAAGGAGGAGCAACAGGTTTAAACACAGGCCTGATTCTAACCAGGGTCTGACAAAAGGATTGAACATCTGACACATCCGCCAGACGCTTTTGTAACAAAATAGGTAATGCAGAAATCTGACCTTTTAGAGAACTGATTGACAACCCTTTCTCCAGACCTTCCTAGAGAAAAGACAAAATTCTAGGAATCCTGACACTACTAGAGTAGCCCTTAGATTCACATCAATAAAGGTATTTACGCCATACCTTATGGTAATTTTTTTGAGTAACAGGCTTGCGAACCTGGATCATGGTCTCAATGACCGACAGAACTAAGCGTTCATTCTCCAAGCAGTCAGCTTCAGAGAAACAAGATTTGGATGGAGTTAGAAGGTCCTTCCTCAGAGGCCACCTCCAAGGTGGCCTAGATGGCATCTTCACTAGGTCTGCATACCAGATTTTATGAGGCCATGCAGGAGCTATTTGAATTACTGATGCTCTCTCCTGTTTGATACGAGCAATAACTTGTGGAAGGAGCGCAAACGAAGGAAAAAGGCATGCTAGTCCGAAGTCCCAAGGAACTGCCAGAGCATCTATTAGAGCGGCCTGTGGGTCTCTTGACCTTGAACTGTACCTTGGAAGCTTGGCGTTCTGACGAGACGCCATCAAATACAACTCTGGTACCCCACATTTGAGGGTTAACCTGGAGAACACCTCTGAGTGGAGAGCCCATTCCCCGGGATTAAATGTCTGTCTGCTCAGGAAATCCGCTTCCCAGTTATCCACTCCAGGAATGTGGGTGGCAGATAAACAACAATTGAGAGCTTCTGCCAACTGAATAATCTGTGCCACCTCTTTTATGGTTAAGGAACTTTGAGTTCCTCCCTGGTGGTTGATGTAAGCCACTGATGTGATGTTGTCCGAATGAAACCTGATAAACCAGGCTAAGGACAATTTAAGCCAAGCCATCAGAGCATTGTAAATTGCTCTCAACTCCAAGATGTTTATGGGGAGAGCAGACTCCTCCCATGTCCATAGTCCCTGCGCCTTTAACGATTCCCATACTGTTCCCCAGCCTAGCAGGCTGGCGTCCATGGTCACAATCACCCAGTAAGGAGTCTGTTGTCGACTGGTCTAGATCTATTCTCTGAGACAGATTCAAATGGTCTCCATTCTATTGTCTGAGCATGCATAATTGCAGAGCTCTCAAATGGAATCGAGCAAAGGGAATGATGTCCACGGAAGAGACCATCAGACCAATTACCTCCATACACTGAGCCACGGATGGCCGAACAGTAGACTGTAGAGAGAGGCAAGAGGAGAGAATTCTGGATTTTCTGACATCCATCAGAAAAATTTTCATGGATAGGGAATCTATTATGGTCCCTAAGAAAACCACCCTTGTAGCTGGAACAAGGGAACTCTTTTCCAGATTTACTTTCCAACCGTGGGAACGTAGAAAAGACAACAACATCTCTGTATGAGAGTTTGCTTGTTGAAAATATGGCGCCTGAACCAATATGTTGTCCAGGTAGGGCGCCACTGCAATTCCCCGAGACCTGATCACTGCCAAGAGAACCCACAGAACCTTTAAGAAAATAACAAACTGAAAGTGTTTGTCTAGAGAGGCGAATATCAGGAATTTGTGATGATCCCTGTGGATGGGAACATGAAGATACATGTCCTTCAGGTCTATGGTCGTCATGAACTGACCCTCTTGGACCAAAGCAAGAATGGTTTCCATTTTGAAGGACGGTACCCTGAAAAACTTGTTGAGGCACTTTAGGTCTAAAATGAAAAGTTCCCTCTTTTTAGGCCACCACTAACAGATTTGAATAGAATCCTAGACCCTATTCCCTTCCTGGAACTGGAACAATCACTACCAGGGAGGAAAGGTCCTGAACGCAGTTCAAGAATGCCTCTCTTTTTACTTGGTCTGCAGATAATCTTGAGAGGTGGAATCTGCCCCTGGGAGGGAAAGTTTTGAATTCTATTTTGTAAGCCTGAGATACTATGTCCACAGCCCAAGGATCTGAGACATCTCTACTCCATGCTTGATAAAAGAGCAAAGTTTGCCTCCCACTTAATCCGATCCCAGACCGGGGGCTGAGCCGTCATGCTGACTTAGACTCGGCTGAGGGGTTCTTTGATTGCTTCCCACTATTCAAAGATTGATTGGGCTTCCAAGAAGACTTGGACGTTTCCTGCTTGGAAGAGGGAGAGGAAGACTTTGGACCTTTGAAGTTACCAAGGAATGAAAATTACTTTGACGTCCTTGGAGTCTGTTCTTCTTGCCTTGCAGTAGAAAAGACCCTTTTCCACCCGTAATATCAGAAATTATTTCTGCCAGACCAGGTCCGAACAAGGTCTTACCCTTGTAAGGAAGCGCCAGAAGCTTGGACATAGAGGTAACATCAGCTGACCAAGATTTAAGCTACAATGCCCTGCGGGCTAGGACAGTGAAGCCAGACATCTTGGCTCCCAGTCTAATAACTTGCATGTTAGCATCAGAAATAAAGGAAGTCTTGACTAAAATTGATTCAGACAAGGCGTTGCACCAATAAGATGACGCACTTGCTACTGTGGCAATACAAACTGCAGTTTGACATTGCAGATTTTTGTCCATGGGAAATCTATCCTCTATAGGGATCGCAGTTCTCTTAGCCAGAGTAGAAATAGCCCCTTCTACTTTAGGCACCGTGCGCCAAGAATCTTTAATGGAGTCAGGAACAGGAAACATCTTTTTAAATATGGGAGACGGGGAGAAAGGAATCCCTAGCTTCTGGGACAGGAAAAACTTCCACAGAGGAAGGGACATCATAGTATTTATTAAGTTTACTAGACTCCTTAAGGTTGACAACGACAGAAGTATCTGAGTCATCCAAAGTAGCCAATACTTCCTTTAACAGTACACAAAGGTGTTCAAGCTTAAATCTGAAGTTTACTTCTTCAGTATCAGATGAAGGAATAATACTGTCCAAATCTGAGATTTCACCCTCAGAGGCTACTGACATATCCTCCTCATCAGACTTATGAGGGAGGGCAACCTGCGTAGCAGTGGGTAGAACAGAAACCTTACTATCTGAATGTCTAAATTTCCTCTTGCGTTTTCCCAGCATAGAAAAGCAGATAATGCTGCAGATACCGTAGAAGATACATGTGCCTCAAAATCTGCAGGCAAATAAACTCCTTCAGGAGGCTGAAAGGAACTGCAGGGCACTGTGACTCCATAGAGGCTTGGGACGTTTGAGGAGAAAGCTGTGACATAGCCTTAACATCATCATCCTGAGAGACATTAGGCTTAGAAACAAAAAGTTTATCTTTACATTTCAAAGTCCTTTTTAAACATGAGGAACAAAATTGCATAGGTAACACAATTTGGGCCTCAAGACACAAACACTTATCCATAGGAAGAGACTCCTGCTCCATGACTAAGCCTGAGGATTTCCAGAAATAAAGGAATGACAAGATAATAATAATTTTAAATTTAACACTGTCACCTTAAATTTTCAATGTTGCACTGTCACTTTAAATGATACAATTTAAACACTATCGCTTTAAATTTATACAGACTGAGGTGCCCTACCTGCCCCACTGAGGAAAAATTAACAGCCATTTACAAGTCTTTGTCTTCCACACAGAAAAAGATGTCATACAGCCAGCACCGCTTCGATACAGCCACAGAGTGGAAACGAGGCTGGTCATGTGACCGAAGCAAACAGAAACTGCGCAGAGAATGAAAAGCGCTCGTTTCTGAAGGCAATACAGACCGCAAAAGCAAACTGATTAATAACTGCAGTTTTGAAAAAGAAAAACCGGCCTGTCTAAACGTTTAAAAAACAAACAGTAATAAGTGCAAGTCCCCAGTACCTAGAAGACAAAAGCACTTACATGCAATCTAGCTGTCCGGCAGGAAGACAGCTCACAAGGTGTGAAAGGACACATATTCCTTACAGAGACCTGTAGAAAAAAAGAAAGAACAGAGTAACTAACTCTGGCTTTCTATAACAAGGGTTTGCTACCCTTGTTATAGAAAGCCAGAGTTAGTTACTCTGTTCTTTTCTTTTTTTGTTAGGAAACAAAATAAGGACCACCTCACAACTTTCTAACTGCTTAAAAGCAACCACTACTCTACTGAAGAGGTTAACGTGGACTCAGCTAGACCCAAATCCTTGCTTGCAGGGAAAAGTACCCGAAAAAGGATTCAATTCTTCAGACACCAAAACTTAACCTCCTCCATTGAGGCAAAGAGAATGACTGAGGATTATGGGTAGGGGAGTGACACTTAACAGCTTTGCTGTGGTGCTCTTTGCCTCCTCCTACTGGCCAGAAGTGATATTCCCACTAGTAATTGAATGACGTTGTGGACTCCATATCATAGGAAAGAAAACATTTTTTTAACTGAGAAATTAAATCCACAACCACCAATTAATATATTTTTCCTTTAAATAATATATATATATATATATATATATATATATGGGATTGAACTCCTAGCCACTAGGAGGAGACAAAGATTCCCAAACCTTTCAAGAGCATTCATCCCTCCCACCTCACTGGTATGCCAGTCTTATGTATAGCCAAGAGGTGCAAAATGGTACTGTCTTCAAAAATAGCAAACTAAAAATAGACTGGGTGGGGCTCGTGGACTCTTACCACTACGAAAAAAAGGCATTTATCAGGTAAGCATACATTTTGCTTTCTTTCATAAGGTGGTAAGAGTCTGCATAACACATGTGAACTAATGCCCCAGTAGTGGAGTCCACAAGTAATGTTGAGTGAGACAAAAAATGTTTTTGAAAAAGGCAGGTACTTATTTTAAAGACACTGCTGCCTTTAAAACTTTCCTACCAAGGGCCACTTTCGAAAAAGCAAAAACAACAATATGATCAAACTTAGTAAAAGTATGTTAGGATGACCAAGTTGCTGGCTTGCAAATTTGTTCAACAGAAGCCTATTTTTTGAAAGCTTAGGAAGAAGAAACAGACCTGGTAGAGTGGGCTGTAATATGTTTTGGATTAGACATACCTACCTCCAAGTAAGCTCTGTGAATCAGGAATTTTAACCAAAATGCTAAAGTACAAGGCCTGTACAAGGACCGAAAAAATTAATAAATAGATTATAAGATTAAAGACTAAACTCTCTCCTCAAAGAAGAGAAAAGTGTAGAAGAGGGTGCTGTATTGAAATATGGTTTAAAATATAATATAAGATTTGTATTATGGTATATAACATAAAATGGATTTCTAAAAGGATACAATTGTCTATGAGTTAACACAATTGGTGTGATACACAAAAGGTTAAAATATCCAAATTACAAGGAAATTGAAAATAAAAACTGAAATAAATAAATACGCAAATCAATAATAAAAGGAAAGTTTCATATATAAAGTCTTTGAGAAAGTATTCAAAGATTATGTGGGGTCCACAAGTCGACCCTTCTTCTAGAGGATTGGGCTTGTTGATGTGGATTCTATAAATAAAACAAAGAAGAGTTCCTCATGGTGCATAGAAATAAGCCTTGGACTATAGTGAAAAGGTACTCACAAAGGAGAAGCACTATGTGAAAGTGCTAATATGGCAGGCTGGGCCTCTCAGTCTCCAGCATGCATTAGTTTAAAGGGAGAGACTTGCAAGATTCTAAAAACCAAACTTAGAACTACATTCTGAATGTCAGGGAGTTTCTCATATTTTTTTTTGTGAAATAGAACTAACAGAGCTGAATTTTTACCCTTTAAAGAGCTTGCAAATAAACCCTTTTCTAAACCTTCCTAAAAAAAATGCCAACTGAAGCCATTCTTGTGACACCAAAACAGATCAACCTTTCAAATGTTGTGATATATTTTTCTAGTGAAAGGCTTTCTGGCTTGAATTAAGGTTTCTATGACTTTATCTAAAAAAAACTCTCTGTTTTTAAACCAAGCGTTCAAACTTCAAGCATTCACATTGAGAGACTCAAAATCTTGATGATAGAGAGGGCATTGAGAGAGAAAGTCGTGCCTTAAACGAAAAGGCCACGGAGGGCAACTAGACATCTGAATCAGGTCCGCAAACCAAATTATGCACGGCCAGGATGGAGAAATCTAAATTATTGATGATTGCTCTTGTTTGATATGAGATATTACTCTGGAAAAAAGAACTGTCAGAAGAAAAATGTATGAAAGCTGAAATGACCAAGGACCAATCTTGCAATGTACCTGGGAAGTTTGTTATTCAAACGAGAAGCCATTAGGTCTACCTCCGGGAGAACCCAATGATCTACTTACTTATCAAATACTTAATGATGCAGAGACCATACCCCTGGATGAAGAGATTGAAGCCTCAGATATAGTCTGCTTCCCAATTCCTGACCCTTGGGATGTGAATAGCTAAAATTGTGCAAAGATTTTTCTCTGCGCTAGAGAACTACGAGTTCCCCCTTATGATTGATATATGCCACTGTCGTGACATTGTCTGATTGGAATCTAAAGAAACTCAATTTTATTTTTTAGAAAAGGCCAGATCTGGGGAGCCCAAAGATAGCCCGGAGGCTGAAGATGTTTATTGGTGGCCTCGCCTCCTGAGGACACCAAACTCCCTGAGTGCTCCTGGACCCCCAAACTGCACCCCAACCCAAAAAACCTGTATCTGTTGTGATAATTGTCCAAGCTGGGCGAACAAAAGATGCTCCCAGAGGAATGGATTGGTTGTTAATCCACCAGGATAGAGAAATTCTGGCAGTGGGATCCAAAATGAACCTTTGAGAAAGTTGATTGAAGTACTTGCACCATTGGCAAAGCATACACAGCTGAAGAGATCTCATGTGGAATCAAGCAAACGGATGTGCTTCTGATGCAGCAATCATCAGACGCAAGATCTTAATGCAAAAAGCTACATTTAGATTGGGAATAGACTGAAGTTTTGCACATTAAGCCAGCAATTCCACTCTTCTTTTATATGTCAATAAAAGACTCATGGTCATCAAGTATATTATGACTTCTAGAAAAGAAACTCTGGTCTGAGGAGTAAGAGCTTTTTTTTTTTCTCCAACCATGATTGCAAAAAAAACTAAATCTCATTGGTGTAAGATTTTGTTAAAGACAAAGGTAGAGCTTGAACCAAGATATAATCCAGGTACAGGGCTATTGAAATACCTTGAAATACCTTGAGCTTGAATTAAAGATAATAGTGTGCCCAGAGCCTTTGTAAATATTCTGGGAGCCGTAGCCAGACCAAAAAGTAAAGCAACACATTTAAAATATTTGTCCATAAATGCAAAGCAAACAAACTGGTGATGGTCTAGAAATGTGTAGTTAAGCATCCTTCAAATCTATTGTGGATGTAAACTGCCCTCGTTGGACTAGAGGAAGACTGGATTGAATTGTTTCCATTATAAATGTAGGAACCCTTAGAAATATGTTTAGAGTTTTCAAATACAGAAAATGTCCTAAAGTTCCTTAATTATTGGAAACTGTGAATAGATTGGAATAAAAAACATAATTTATGTAAGAACTTACCTGATAAATTCATTTCTTTCATATTAGCAAGAGTCCATGAGCTAGTGACGTATGGGATATACATTCCTACCAGGAGGGGCAAAGTTTCCCAAACCTCAAAATACCTATAAATACACCCCTCACCACACCCACAAATCAGTTTAACGCATAGCCAAGAAGTGGGGTGATAAGACAAAAGTGCGAAAGCATAAAAAATAAGGAATTGGAATAATTGTGCTTTATACAAAAAAATCATAACCACCACAAAAAGGGTGGGCCTCATGGACTAATATGAAAGAAATGAATTTATCAGGTAAGTTCTTACATAAATTATGTTTTCTTTCATGTAATTAGCAAGAGTCCATGAGCTAGTGACGTATGGGATAATGAATACCCAAGATGTGGATCTTCCACGCAAGAGTCACTAGAGAGGGAGGGATAAAATAAAGACAGCCAATTCCGCTGAAAATAATCCACACCCAAAATAAAGTTTAAATCTTATAATGAAAAAAACTGAAATTATAAGCAGAAGAATCAAACTGAAACAGCTGCCTGAAGAACTTTTCTACCAAAAACTGCTTCAGAAGAAGAAAACACATCAAAATGGTAGAATTTAGTAAAAGTATGCAAAGAAGACCAAGTTGCTGCTTTGCAAATCTGATCAACCGAAGCTTCATTCCTAAACGCCCAGGAAGTAGAAACTGACCTAGTAGAATGAGCTGTAATCCTTTGAGGCGGAGTTTTACCCGACTCGACATAAGCATGATGAATTAAAGATTTCAACCAAGACGCCAAAGAAATGGCAGAGGCCTTCTGACCTTTCCTAGAACCGGAAAAGATAACAAATAGACTAGAAGTCTTTCGGAAATTCTTAGTAGCTTCAACATAAAATCTCAAAGCTCTAACTACATCCAAAGAATGCAATGATCTCTCCTTAGAATTCTTAGGATTAGGACACAATGAAGGAACCACAATTTCTCTACTAATGTTGTTAGAATTCAGAACCTTAGGTAAAAATTTAAAAGAAGTTCGCAACACCGCCTTATCCTGATGAAAAATCAGAAAAGGAGACTCACAAGAAAGAGCAGATAATTCAGAAACTCTTCTAGAAGAGATGGCCAAAAGAAACAAAACTTTCCAAGAAAGTAATTTAATGTCCAGTGAATGCATAGGTTCAAACGGAGGAGCTTGAAGAGCCCCCAGAACCAAATTCAAACTCCAAGGAGGAGAAATTGACTTAATAACAGGTTTTATACGAACCAAAGCTTGTACAAAACAATGAATATCAGGAAGTTTAACAATCTTTCTGTGAAAAAGAACAGAAAGAGCAGAGATTTGTCCTTTCAAGGAACTTGCAGACAAACCTTTATCCAAACCATCCTGAAGAAACTGTAAAATTCTCGGAATTCTAAAAGAATGCCAGGAAAAATGATGAGAAAGACACCAAGAAATGTAAATCTTCCAGACTCGATAATATATCTTCCTAGATACAGATTTACGAGCCTGTAACATAGTATTAATCACAGAGTCAGAGAAACCTCTTTGACTGAGAATCAAGCGTTCAATCTCCATACCTTCAAATTTAAGGATTTGAGATCCTGATGGAAAAAAGGACCTTGCGACAGAAGGTCTGGTCTTAACGGAAGAGTCCACGGTTGGCAAGTGGCCATCCGGACAAGATCTGCATACCAAAACCTGTGAGGCCATGCTGGAGCCACCAGCAGAACAAACAAGCATTCCTTCAGAATCTTGGAAATTACTCTTGGAAGAAGAACTAGAGGCGGAAAGATATAGGCAGGATGATACTTCCAAGGAAGTGACAATGCATCCACTGCTTCCGCCTGAGGATCCCTGGATCTGGACAGATACCTGGGAAGCTTCTTGTTTAGATGAGAAGCCATCAGATCTATTTCTGGAAGTCCCCACATTTGAACAATCTGAAGAAATACCTCTGGGTGAAGAGACCATTCGCCCGGATGTAACGTTTGGCGACTGAGATAATCCGCTTCCCAATTGTCTATACCTGGGATATGAACCGCAGAAATTAGACAGGAGCTGTATTCCGCCCATACCAGTATTTGAGATACTTCTTTCATAGCCAGAGGACTGTGAGTCCCTCCTTGATGATTGATATATGCCACAGTTGTGACATTGTCCGTCTGAAAACAAATGAACGACTCTCTCTTTAGAAGAGGCCATGACTGAAGAGCTCTGAAAATTGCACGGAGTTCCAAAATATTGATTGGTAATCTCACCTCCCAAGATTCCCAAACCCCTTGTGCTGTCAGAGACCCCCAAACAGCTCCCCAACCTGTCAGACTTGCATCTGTTGAAATCACAGTCCAGGTTGGAAGAACAAAAGAAGCCCCCTGAACTAAACAATGGTGATCTGTCCACCACGTCAGAGAGTGTCGTACAATCGGTTTTAAAGATATCAATTGAGATATCTTTGTATAATCCCTGCACCACTGGTTCAGCATACAAAGCTGAAGAGGTCGCATGTGAAAACGAGAAAAGGAGATCACGTCCGATGCAGCAGTCATAAGACCTAGAATTTCCATGCATAAGGCTGCCGAAGGGAATGATTGAGACTGAAGGTTTCGACAAGCTGAAACCAATTTTAGACGTCTCTTGTCTGTCAGAGACAGAGTCATGGACACTGAATCTATCTGGAAACCTAAAAAGGTTACCCTTGTCTGAGGAATCAATGAACTTTTCGGTAAATTGATCCTCCAACCATGATCTCGAAGAAACAATACAAGTCGATTCGTATGAGATTCTGCAAAATGAGAAGACTAAGCAAGTACCAAGATATCGTCCAAATAAGGAAATACCACAATACCCTGTTCTCTGATTACAGACAGAAGGGCACCGAGAACCTTTGTAAAAATCCTTGGAGCTGTTGCTAGGCCAAACGGCAGAGCCACAAACTGGTAATGCTTGTCTAGGAAAGAGAATCTCAGAAACTGATAGTGATCTGGATGAATCGGAATATGCAGATATTCATCCTGTAAATCTATTGTGGACATATAATGCCCTTGCTGAACAAAAGGCAGAATAGTCCTTATAGTTACCATTTTGAATGTTGGTATCCTTACATAATGATTCAATATTTTTAAATCCAGAACTGGTCTGAAGGAATTCTCCTTCTTTGGTACAATGAAGAGATTTGAGTAAAACCCCAGCCCCTGTTCCAGAACTGGAACTGGCATAATTACTCCAGCCAACTCTAGATCTGAAACACATTTCAGAAATGCTTGAGCCTTCACTGGATTTACTGGGACACGGGAAAGGAAAAATATTCTTGCAGGAGGCCTTATCTTGAAGCCTATTCTGTACCCTTCTGAAACAATGTTCTGAATCCAAAGATTGTGAATTGAATTGATCCAAATTTCTTTGAAAAATCGTAATCTGCCCCCTACCAGCTGGGCTGGAATGAGGGCCGCACCTTCATGTGGACTTGGGAGCTGGCTTTGGCTTTCTAAAAGGCTTGGATTTATTCCAGACTGGAGATGGTTTCCAAACTGATACCGCTCCTGTAGGGGAAGGATCAGGCTTTTGTTCCTTATTGTGACGAAAGGAACAAAAACGATTATTAGACCTAAATTTACCTTTAGATTTTTTATCCTGTGGTAAAAAAGTTCCTTTCCCTCCAGTAACAGTTGAAATAATAGAATCCAACTGTGAACCAAATAATTTATTACCCTGGAAAGAAAGGGAAAGAACAGTTGACTTAGAAGACATATCAGCATTCCAAGTTTTAAGCCATAAAGCTCTTCTAGCTAAAATAGCTAGAGACATATACCTGACATCAACCCTAATGATATCAAAGATGGCATCACAAATAAAATTATTAGCATGTTGAATAAGATTAACAATGCTATGAGAATTATGATCTGTTACTTGTTGCGCTAAAGCTTCTAACCAAAAAGTTGAAGCTGCAGCAACATCCGCTAAAGATATAGCAGGTCTAAGAAGATTACCTGAACATAAGTAAGCTTTTCTTAGAAAGGATTCAATTTTCCTATCTAAAGGATCCTTAAAGGAAGTACTATCTGCCGTAGGAATAGTAGTACGCTTAGCAAGAGTAGAGATAGCCCCATCAAACTTAGGGATTTTGTCCCAAAACTCTAATCTGTCAGACGGCACAGGATATAATTGCTTAAAACGTTTAGAAGGAGTAAATGAATAACCCAAATTATTCCATTCCCTGGAGATTACTTCAGAAATGGCATCAGGGACAGGAAAAACTTCTGGAATAACTACAGGAGATTTAAAAACCTTATTTAAATGTTTAGATTTAGTATCAAGAGGACCAGAATCCTCTATTGCTAATGCAATTAAGACTTCTTTAAGTAAAGAACGAATAAATTCCATTTTGAACAAATATGAAGATTTATCAGCATCAACCTCTGAAACAGAATCCTCTGAACCAGAGGAATCATTATCAGAATCAGAATGATGATGTTCATTTAAAAATTCATCTGAAAAATGAGAAGTTTTAAAAGACCTTTTACGTTTACTTGGATGGATTTATCCATGGATAAAACAGAATTTATGCTTACCTGATAAATTACTTTCTCCAACGGTGTGTCCGGTCCACGGCGTCATCCTTACTTGTGGGATATTCTCTTCCCCAACAGGAAATGGCAAAGAGTCCCAGCAAAGCTGGCCATATAGTCCCTCCTAGGCTCCGCCCACCCCAGTCATTCGACCGACGGACAGGAGGAAATATATATAGGAGAAACCATATGGTACCGTGGTGACTGTAGTTAGAGAAAATAATTCATCAGACCTGATTAAAAAACCAGGGCGGGCCGTGGACCGGACACACCGTTGGAGAAAGTAATTTATCAGGTAAGCATAAATTCTGTTTTCTCCAACATTGGTGTGTCCGGTCCACGGCGTCATCCTTACTTGTGGGAACCAATACCAAAGCTTTAGGACACGGATGAAGGGAGGGAGAAAATCAGGTCACCTAAACGGAAGGCACCACAGCTTGCAAAACCTTTCTCCCAAAAATAGCCTCCGAAGAAGCAAAAGTATCAAATTTGTAAAATTTGGCAAAAGTGTGCAGTGAAGACCAAGTCGCTGCCTTACATATCTGGTCAACAGAAGCCTCGTTCTTGAAGGCCCATGTGGAAGCCACAGCCCTAGTGGAGTGAGCTGTGATTCTTTCAGGAGGTTGCCGTCCGGCAGTCTCATAAGCCAATCGGATAATACTTTTAAGCCAAAAGGAAAGAGGTAGAAGTCGCTTTTTGACCTCTCCTTTTACCAGAATAAACAACAAACAAGGAAGATGTTTGTCTGAAATCTTTAGTAGCCTCTAAATAGAACTTTAGAGCACGGACAACGTCCAAATTGTGTAACAAACGTTCCTTCTTTGAAACTGGATTCGGACACAAAGAAGGTACAACTATCTCCTGGTTAATATTTTTGTGAGAAACAACTTTAGGAAGAAAACCAGGCTTAGTACGCAAAACCACCTTATCTGCATGGAACACCAGATAGGGCGGAGAACACTGCAGAGCAGATAACTCTGAAACTCTTCTAGCAGAAGAAATTTCAACTAAAAACAAAACTTTCCAAGATAGTAACTTAATATCTATGGAATGTAAAGGTTCAAACGGAACCCCTTGAAGAACTGAAAGAACTAGATTTAGACTCCAGGGAGGAGTCAAAGGTCTGTAAACAGGCTTGATCCTAACCAGAGCCTGAACAAAAGCTTGAACATCTGGCACAGCTGCCAGTCTTTTGTGTAGTAAGACAGATAAAGCAGAGATCTGTCCCTTTAGAGAACATGCAGATAATCCTTTCTCCAAACCTTCTTGTAGAAAGGAGAGAATCTTAGGAATTTTTATCTTATTCCATGGAAATCCTTTGGATTCACACCAACAGATATATTTTTTCCATATTTTATGGTAAATTTTTCTAGTCACAGGTTTTCTGGCCTGAACCAGAGTATCTATAACAGAATCTGAAAACCCACGCTTTGATAGAATCAAGCGTTCAATCTCCAAGCCGTCAGTTGGAGGGAGACCAGATTTGGATGTTCGAATGGACCCTGAACAAGAAGGTCCTGTCTCAAAGGTAGATTCCATGGTGGAGCCGATGACATATTCACCAGGTCTGCATACCAAGTCCTGCGTGGCCACGCAGGAGCTATCAAGATCACCGAGGCCCTCTCCTGATTGATCCTGGCTACCAGCCTGGGAATGAGAGGAAACGGTGGGAATACATAAGCTAGGTTGAAGGTCCAAGGTGCTACTAGTGCATCTACTAGAGTCGCCTTGGGATCCCTGGATCTGGACCCGTAGCAAGGAACCTTGAAGTTCTGACGAGACGCCATCAGATCCATGTCTGGAATGCCCCATAATTGAGTTATTTGGGCAAAGATTTCCGGATGGAGCTCCCACTCCCCCGGATGGAATGTCTGACGACTCAGAAAATCCGCTTCCCAATTTTCCACTCCTGGGATGTGGATCGCAGACAAGTGACAAGAACAGAATGAAGCACTTGACAAGAGCTTAGAAGTTTTGATTTTCTGACCTCTGTCAGAAAAATCCTCATTTCTAAGGAATCTATTATTGTTCCCAAGAAGGGAACTCTTGTTGACGGGGACAGAGAACTTTTTTCTTTGTTCACCTTCCATCCGTGAGATCTGAGAAAGGCTAGAACGATGTCCGTATGAGCCTTTGCTTTTGACAGGGACGACGCTTGTATTAGAATGTCGTCCAAGTAAGGTACTACTGCAATGCCCCTTGGTCTTAGAACCGCTAGAAGGGACCCTAGCACCTTTGTGAAAATCCTTGGAGCAGTGGCTAATCCGAATGGGAGGGCCACAAACTGGTAATGTTTGTCCAGAAAAGCGAACCTTAGGAACTGATGATGTTCTTTGTGGATAGGAATATGTAGGTACGCATCCTTTAGATCCACGGTAGTCATAAATGTACTTTCCTGGATGGTGGGTAGAATCGTTCAAATAGTTTCCATTTTGAACGATGGTACCCTGAGAAATTTGTTTAGGATCTTCAAATCCAAAATTGGTCTGAACGTTCCCTCTTTTTTGGGAACTACGAACAGATTGGAATAAAATCCCATTCCTTGTTCCTTTATTGGAACTGGGTGTATCACTCCCATCTTTAACAGGTCTTCTACACAATGTAAGAATGCCTGTCTCTTTATTTGGTTTGAGGATAAGTGAGACTTGTGGAACCTTCCCCTTGGGGGTAGTTCCTTGAATTCCAGAAGATAACCTTGAGAAACTATTTCTAGCGCCCAAGGATCCTGAACATCTCTTGCCCAAGCCTGAGCAAAGAGAGAGAGCCTGCCCCCCACCAGATCCGGTCCCGGATCGGGGGCTACTCATTCATGCTGTTTTGTTAGCAGTGGCAGGCTTCTTGGCCTGCTTTCCCTTGTTCCAGCCTTGCATTGGTTTGCAGGCTGGTTTGGGTTGTGAGGCATTACCCTCTTGCTTAGAGGATGCAGAATTAGAGGCTGGTCCGTTTCTGCGAAAGGGACGAAAATTAGGCTTATTTTTAGCCTTAAAAGACCTATCCTGTGGAAGGGCGTGGCCCTTTCCCCCAGTGATGTCTGAAATAATCTCTTTCAATTCTGGTCCAAATAAAGTTTTACCTTTGAAAGGGATGTTAAGCAATTTTGTCTTGGATGACACATCCGCTGAACAAGACTTTAGCCAAAGCGCTCTGCGCGCCACGATAGCAAACCCTGAATTTTTCACCGCTAATCTGGCTAATTGCAATGCGGCATCTAAAATAAAAGAGTTAGCCAATTTAAGTGCGTGAACTCTGTCCATAACCTCCTCATATGGAGTTTCTCTACTGAGCGACTTTTCTAGTTCCTCGAACCAGAACCACGCTGCCGTAGTGACAGGAACAATGCATGAAATTGGTTGTAGAAGGTAGCCTTGTTGTACAAAAATCTTTTTAAGCAAACCTTCCAATTTTTTATCCATAGGATCTTTGAAAGCACAACTATCTTCGATAGGAATAGTAGTGCGTTTGTTTAGAGTAGAAACTGCCCCCTCGACCTTGGGGACTGTCTGCCATAAGTCCTTTCTGGGGTCGACCATAGGAAATAATTTCTTAAATATAGGGGGGGGAACAAAAGGTATGCCGGGCTTTTCCCACTCCTTATTTACTATGTCCGCCACCCGCTTGGGTATAGGAAAAGCGTCGGGGGGCACCGGAACCTCTAGGAACCTGTCCATCTTGCATAATTTCTCTGGAATGACCAAATTGTCACAATCATCCAGAGTAGATAACACCTCCTTAAGCAGTGTGCGGAGATGTTCTAATTTAAATTTAAATGTCACAACATCAGGTTCAGCTTGATGAGAAATTTTTCCTGAATCTGAAATTTCTCCATCAGACAAAACCTCCCTCATGGCCCCTTCAGATTGGTGTGAGGGTATGACAGAACAATTATCATCAGCACCCTCTTGCTCTTCAGTGTTTAAAACAGAGCAATCGCGCTTTCTCTGATAAGTAGGCATTTTGGATAAAAGATTTGCTATGGAGTTATCCATTACAGCCGTTAATTGTTGCATGGTAATAAGTATTGGCGCACTAGATGTACTAGGGGCCTCCTGCATGGGCAAAACTGGTGTAGACACAGTAGGAGATGATGTAGTATCATGTTTACTCCACTCATTTGAGGAATCATCTTGGGCAATATCATTATCTGTGGCAGTACTGTCCTTACTTTGTTTGGACGCTATGGCACAATTATCACATAAATTTAAATGGGGAGACACATTGGCTTTAATACATATAGAACATAGCTTATGGGTTGGGAAGAATAGGGGTAGTGAAAATGAATATCCTTCCAAGAATAATGTACCTGTTTCAAACACTACCTATTCCTCTACCTCCTACTTTTCTTACACAGTTTCAAACCTTAATCGAGGAATATGTTTGGCAGGGGATCAGACCGAGAGTATGCAGAAAAACGATGTATCTAGCTAGAGAAGATGGCGGACTGAGCCTCCCGGACCTCAGACTATACAGGAAAGCAGTGATTCTGCAGAGAATAGTTGAGTGGTGCCAGGGTAACCCACAAAAAGACTGGATTACTATTGACAAGGAAGCTTTACAAGGGCAGGAACTGCCGCCCCTATTGTGGACGGCTGCTAAGTACAGATCTTCCTGTGTGCGGAAGTACCCCTTGTTGGAGGAGCTGTTTAGCGTATGGGATACTACGATAAAAGTGGACTCCCATGTTTCAACATTGTATTCCCCCCTGACGCCTATATATTCTAACCCCGATTTACCACTTCAGTCTAAAATACCCCCGGAACAGAGCAGAGAGTTCGGTAACAGAGTGGCTAGCTTTGTTTCTAGGGGGAGAATAAAGGCAAGGGAAGAGATTTTGGCAGATTTTCCTGAGATCCCATTGTCTTGGTTTACTTATTTACAAATAGGCCATTTCATAAGCACCCATAAACATAAGACACATTTATTGAGGGACCCTACACCCTTCGAGGCTTTATGTATGAAAAAAACTCCATCTAGACATTTGATCTCTATCATTTACGCCCTTCTCCTTCACCCCAAGGATAGCCCCCTTCCAAATTATACCAGAAGGTGGCATAGAGAGTTGGGAACGGATTTGTCCGAGGAGGAGTGGCAGCGTATTTTTTGGGCTGCCAGGACAGTCTCGGTTTCAGCTCGTATACAAGAATCTCATTACAAGTTTCTAAGTAGATGGTATCTAACGCCATCTAGGCTTCGAGCAATCTACCCTAGAGTTTCAGACAGGTGTTGGAGAGGGTGTGGGGAGACAGGAACGATTTTACATATCTGGTGGGATTGTCCCCTCTTGGAGCCCTTCTGGACCTCCGTTTGGCGGGAGATTCAGGGGATTCTGGAGATGGATATTCCAAAAATCCCAGAGATATTGCTGTTCCATTTTCCCAATAAAATAAAGGACAGTCTGAAAAAGACACTTTTAAAATTGATGTTGACAGGAGCTAAGAACCTTGTCCCCCAGAGGTGGAAATCAGTTCAGATTCCCACGCTGGCGGATTGGAAACAAAGTGTGCAGGATATCCTGCTTTTGGAAAAATATCACTATGTTAGGATTCAGAAACTGGACGTCTATATGACGCTGTTGCAGATGTGGGATGGTGCCCGCTCAGCGGGCTAGTTAGTAGACCTGGAACCATTGTAACCTAATAGATAGGTGCACAATGTAAGTTACCTATTCTCTTATAATGGGGTGGTTTTTTTTTTCTTTTTTTTTTTTTTTTTTTTCTCTTCTCTTTCCTTCTCATTTTCACCTCTCTCTATTCTAGTATCTTAAATAGAAAAAAAAAAAAAAAAGAACATAGCTTATCTGAAGGTACAGACAGGCTTAAACTTGTCAACAAAGCACAAAAAACGTTTTAAAAATAAAACCGTTACTGTCACTTTAAATTTCAAACAGAAAACACTTTATTACTGAATATGTGAAAAAGTATGAAGGAATCGTTCAAAAATTACCTTTAACCCTTAAAATAACGGAACCGGAGCCGTTTTTAAATTTAACCCCTATACAGTCCCAGCTATAGTCTTTGCTAAGACCCAACCAAGCCCTGAGGGGAATACGATACCAAATGACGCCTTCTAGAAGATTTTTCAGAGATTTTTAGATCCTCACACATGCATCTGCATGCCCTGCTCTCAAAAAACAACTGCGCATTAATGGCGCGAAAATGAGGCTCAGTCTATAACTAGAAAGGCCCCCTGACTGAAAAAGGTGTCCAACACAGTGCCTGCCGTTTTATAAGCGTTCCCCAAGATTATAAATGCCAATTGTTAGCCTAAATCTGAATAATATGCCCAAATAAAGCAATCGATTTAGCCCATAAAAATGTCTACCAGTTTTTTAGCCCATATTAAGCCCTTTATTCTGTTTGTTTAACTAAGAAAATGGCTTACCGGTCCCCATGAGGGGAAATGACAGCCTTCCAGCATTACACAGTCTTGTTAGAAATATGGCTAGTCATACCTTAAGCAGAAAAGTCTGCTAACTGTTTCCCCCAACTGAAGTTACTTCATCTCAACAGTCCTATGTGGAAACAGCAATCGATTTTAGTTACTGTCTGCTAAAATCATCTTCCTCTTACAAACAGAAATCTTCATCCTTTTCTGTTTCAGAGTAAATAGTACATACCAGCACTATTTTAAAATAACAAACACTTGATAGAAGAATAAAAACTACATTTAAACACCAAAAAACTCTTAAACATCTCCGTGGAGATGTTGCCTGTGCAACGGCAAAGAGAATGACTGGAGTGGGCGGAGCCTAGGAGGGACTATATGGCCAGCTTTGCTGGGACTCTTTGCCATTTCCTGTTGGGGAAGAGAATATCCCACAAGTAAGGATGACGCCGTGGACCGGACACACCAATGTTGGAGAAATGGATTTAGAAACAAAATCTCTTATGTGAACAGGAACACTCTGAGTATTATATGTTGATGGAACAACAACAGGTAATGTAACATTACTAAAGGAAATATTATCTGCATTAACAAGCTTGTCATTACATTCATTACAAACAACAGCTGGAGGAACAGATACCAGAAGTTTACAGCAAATACACTTAACTTTGGTAGATCCAGCATCAGGCAGCGATTTTCCAGAAGTATCTTCTGATTCAGGGTCAATCTGGGACATCTTGCAATATGTAATAGAAAAAACAACATATAAAGCAAAATTTATCAAATTCCTTAAATGACAGTTTCAGGAATGGGAAAAAATGCCATTGAACAAGCTTCTAGCAACCAGAAGCAATAAACAATGAGACTTAAATAATGTGGAGACAATAATGACGCCCATATTTTTTAGCGCCAAAAAAGACGCCCACATTATTTGGCGCCTAAATGCTTTTGGCGCCAAAAATGACGCCACATCCGGTAACGCCGACACTTTTGGCGCAAAAAAAGTCAAAAAATGACGCAACTTCCGGTGACAAGTATGACGCCGGAAATAACAAAGAAAATTTTTTGCGCCAAAAAAGTCCGCGCCAAGAATGACGCAATAAAATGAAGCATTTTCAGCCCCCGCGAGCCTAACAGCCCACAGGGAAAAAAGTCAAATTTTAAGGTAAGAAAAAAATTGATTATTCAAATGCATTATCCCAAATAATGAAACTGACTGTCTGAAATAAGGAATTTTGAACATCCTGAATCAAGGCAAATAAATGTTTAAACACAAATATTTAGAACTTTTATATAAAGTGCCCAACCATAGCTTAGAGTGTCACAGAAAATAAGACTTACTTACCCCAGGACACTCATCTACATATAGTAGAAAGCCAAACCAGTACTGAAACGAGAATCAGTAGAGGTAATGGTATATATAAGAGTATATAGTCGATCTGAAAAGGGAGGTAAGAGATGAATCTCTACGACCGATAACAGAGAACCTATGAAATAGACCCCGTAGAAGGAGATCATTGAATTCCAATAGGCAATACTCTTTTCACATCCCTCTGACATTCACTGCACGCTGAGAGGAAAACCGGGCTCCAACCTGCTGCGGAGCGCATATCTAGCACAAACTTACTTCACCACCTCCACGGGAGGCAAAGTTTGTAAAACTGATTTGTGGGTGTGGTGAGGGGTGTATTTATAGGCATTTTGAGGTTTGGGAAACTTTGCCCCTCCTGGTAGGAATGTATATCCCATACGTCACTAGCTCATGGACTCTTGCTAATTACATGAAAGAAATCCTGGCCTTATTTTGAAATTGAAACTGGAACTCCCATGACTTCTAAGCACCAAACACAATGAAAAAAAGGCTTAAGCCTTGCCTTCACAGGGTTCTTTAGAACGTGGGACAGAAGAAACCTTCCTCTGGGCAGCTTTGATCTGAAACCCATTCTGTACCGATGATATACTATGTTGAGCACCCAAAGGGTCCTGAACAGATCGAGACCTTCTGAAAGAGGTGTAATCTGCACCCTACCTGAAAAGAATCTGGATAGGGGGCCGCACCTTCATGCAGATTTTATGTTTAGCCTTGTTCCAGGAAGGATTAGACTTCCACGAAGATCTTGAGGACTCTTGTTTCTGAGAAGAGAAGGAGCATCTTTGGTTCCTTGATTGATGAAAGGAACGGAAACTATTTGTAGTTCTAATGTTTCCTTTAGACTTTTTGTCTTGAGAAAGAAAGGTTCCTTTCCCTCCATTAACGGTAGAAATGATGGCATCTAGACCAGAACCAAATAAAATCTTCCCCTAAAAAGGAAGAGATAAAATTCTATACATGTCAGCAGACCAAGACTTGAGTCACAAAGCTCCTTTAGTTAAAACCTCTAATGCCATGTTCTTTGCATTTTGTTAATAATATCAACAATGGCATCACCGATAAATGCATTCACTGACCAAACAAGGTTAAAACAACAATGAAAATCTTCATCTGAATCATCAGACCTCTGGATAAACTGTCACACCAAAGAGTAGAAGCAGCCACTACACAAGCAATACTAACCACTGGTTACACAAATAAACCTCTTGAATAAAAGACCTTTAAAGGGATACTAAACACATTTTTTTTCTTTCATGATTTAGATAGAGCATGACATTTTAATAAAGTTTCTAATTTTCTCCTATTATCAATTTTTCTTCTCTCTTGCTATCATTATTTGAAAAGCAGGAATGTAAAGCTTAGGAGACGGCCTGTTTTCGGTTCAGCACCGTTTACATTCCTGCTTTTCAAATAAAAATAGCAAGATAACGAAGACAAAAATTATAATAGGAGTAAATAAGAAAGTTGCTTAAAATTGCCTGATCTATCTTAATCATTAAAGAAAAAAATTGAGTTTAATATCCCTACGAGGGATAGTACGAGGTACTATCCTCTAAAGCAGTGTTTCTCAACTCCAGTCCCCAGAACCCTTAACAGGCTAGATATCCATTATTTCTTAACTAGAGCACAGGTGAAATAAACATCTGATCAGTAACCATGGTTACAAACCTGCTCTCACTCTTCAGATGATTATTTCACCTGCCCTCTAGTTAAGATATAATGAAACTATGGCCTGTTAAGGGTCCTGAGGACTGGAGTTGATAAACACTGCTCTAAAGGAATAGTGGTCCATTTTGCACCATTGTACCATCTACCTTAGGAATTGTTTCCCAAAAATCTACGCTAGAGAAAGGTATAGGAAACATCCTTATGAAGGAAAATGTTGGGTTAAACGGAATGCCCAGCTTAGACCACTCCTTGGTGGTAACTTCATGGATTGCCTCAGGAACCGGAAGAACTTCAGGAGCAGTGTCTTGCTGTGAAAAGCTATAAAAATGCACTGACATAAAGTTGGCCTGCAGGGGCTTAGAAACAGTCAGAAATTTAAAGATTTAAAGTTTATGAACTATATTAAAGGGACAGTTTATTCCAGAATTTTTATTGTTTAAAAATATAGATAATCCCTTTATTACTTACTCCCCAGTTTTGAATAACAATCATGGTTATATTATTAAACTTTTTAACTATGTGATTACCTTGTATCTAAGCCTCTGCAGACTGCCCCCTTATTTCAGTTCTTTTGAATGACTTGCATTTTAGCCAATCAGTGCTTACTCATAAATAACTGCACAGGAGTGAGCAAATGTCATCTATATAGCGCACATTAACTAGCGCTGTCTAGCGCTGAAAAACTGTCAAAAAGTAAATTGGAAAGTTGTTGAAATTATAAGCCCTATCTGAATCATGAAAGTTTAAATTTTGACTAGACTGTCCCTGTATTATAACAATGTTGGTTGTGCAAAGCTGGGGAATGATTAGTAAAGGCGTGATCTATCTTTTTACAAATACAAATTTAGAAGTAGACTATCCCTTTAACGGCGATAAACACAATATAGATTTCAGGGACTAATAAGCACTAATAAATAAAGAACTCTGAGGAAAAGATTTACACAGCAAATGAAAATATTTATGAAAAAACACCTTACCTCTTGAAATAGTAAGGGAAAACTTACCCCCTACTTATTGGTAGAGAAACGGCACTGCACGGCATTCTCCAAGCATGCAGCAATACAAAGGCAGGCTTTCCAAAGGTGGGAAACAAAGTTTAACTCTTGCCATGCTAAACTGCTCCACTAGTAACAAACTTAATCAAGTAGCGCTATAAAGTATGAGAGAGCGTGACTAGTTAGATTGCATCGTCATAGAAAAACTTAAATTATGCTTACCTGATAATTTTCTTTTCTTCAGATAGATAGAGTCCACAGCTGCATTCATGACTTTTGGGCATTCAGAACCTGGCCACCAGGAGGCGGCAAAGACACCCCAGCAAAAAGCTTAAATGCCTCCCCCACTTCCCTCATCCCCCAGTCATTCTACCGAGGGAACAAGGAACAGTAGAAGAAATGTCAGGGTAAAAAGGTGCCAGAAGAACAATAATAATAATTTAAGTTTTTCTTCATAAATGGAAAGAGTCCACAGCTGCATTCATTACTTTTGGGAAAACAATACCCAAGCTATAGAGGACACTGAATGCAAAAACGTGAGGATACAAGAGGCGGCCATTTCTGAGGGCACCAGGCCTGAAAACCTCTACCCAACAACATGCCGCTTCGTCCAAAGCCGAGAACAACTTTGAAAAAATAAAAGGAAAAGACCCAAGGACCCTGACTGCATATAGTCCACAAGCCTTGCTTGAGACCGCAGGAACTAGACTCGACTGAGTCAACGGCCTCCAGGAGACACTGTCGCCCAGCAGTCGGTCTCCAAACAACACACCCCTTACTAAAGAAAGGGCACAAGTTACCATATTATTCAACAATGAAGAAAAGACATAGAGAAAACATGTAAAGTGCGGCTAATCCTCCTTAAGGGACTCAAGGTGCTGCTCATCCTATCAACCTCGAAAGGAGGAAGGCTGAGTAGACCTCGCCGGGGATTGAACTTGCAACCCACAGTTTGCTACAGTGCAGAGAAGCCACATTGCATTAGTATGCTGAGCTAGCTGTCCAGCTAGTATAAAGAAACTCCAGACCAACAGAGACCCACCAGTCTCATAGAAACAAGGAGAGGCAACGCCCAGACCCCAGAAATACAGAAACCATGAGAAAAGGCAACCGTACTCTAAAAAGCAACTGAAGACGAAGGTCCCCATGTCGCAAAAAGGTAGCTCAGAATACCGAAATATTCAGAAACGATAGCTTGTTCAGCAAGCTTAGATAGTTCTGACGAACACTACCTGAAGCAAAAACATTGAACGCTGCAGTCATGTAAAAATGACTCTGAAACTTAAATACTTGCAGGCAAGCAGAAAGCAGCTGAAGATAGGATCCTTCAGCTTGCTAAGTATCCACTAACCAGCGGATAACGTCGCAAGCTATCTAAGAGCCGCCAGTCCTTCCCATAAACCTTGAACATAGAGAAAGAAGAAACCTCAAGAGGCTTACCGTACCTATAATGCTCCAAGGACAAATTTAGCAGAGCAACAGATTTCAGATCCTGCTCCAACATCGGACCAGCCCAAGCAACAGACATGTCTGATAGACAGAAGGGACAGAAAAACCCCAACCACAAGCCCCCAGGGAATAGGAAGAAAAAGGGGGGACTCACCCATCCCAAAAGAGCTTGGGTGCCAACCCAATCTACTCCTCCAAAATAAGACACTCACAGGGAAGAACCCCCTGCGACCTGGAACAGAGAAAAGTGCAATAAATCCGTAGGAAGACCTGTCACAGCTCTCTTAGACCGTCTCTATATAGAGAGATCAAATTCCAACAGGTGGAGCAGATCCCACAGAGCAGCAGATGCTGCCCCTTACAGAAATAAGCCCCCTGATCGAACCTCCTACACACAGGGCAGGACAAAGACCCTCCAGAGAGAGGAAACTCCAGCTCATAAGGAAGACAAACTATCCCCTCAAAAGGAAAGGGCACAGATAAGAACAGCACACATGTCTACAAGAAATGAAGCCATAGTATGATCAAAACATGGACCAAATGAAAAAATCATCCAGACACCACTGTTGACCCAACAGAGAAAAAACTCCCCATGAAGAGGAGCACACTCCATTCGAAGCACAAGTCAGGCCTTAAAGTTTATAACCAGTACCAGAAGGTGGATGGTCTTCTCTGGCCTTCCTGCTTGCAAGCCCAATAAAGCTAACCCCTATGTCGCAACATAGGGTCCCTGAAAAGACTGGGTCGTCCCAAACCAGTCTCCCATCCAAGAAGGATCCGAGACAACTACCCGGGACCCAGAATCGTCCTAGAATGAACGACATCCCCAGGGAACACAAGATACCCCGTCTAAAGCAATCCGACTCACAGGGGATGAAAACTGGGAAACCCAGAGAACGGGTACAGGAGAACACCCTTAGCCGGAGGTCAACAGCCCCCCAACAAGGTGCTAGGCCGCGACAAAGTCACGCAATTTCTCTAGAGCCAAAAGGCCCCAAGGGCAACACTAAGGGAAATGAGAACAAGAACAGAGTAACCCGAAAGAGAGTAGAAAGAAAGACTAGTCTACATAATCCTTTCAGATTAACGTTCCAGAGGAACTCAGGCAGAAAAACATCCCCTAAGCAAAAAGCTTGGAAAAAGAGACAACACCTCCTATCGCCCCTGATATGAAGATGACTAACTCCTGAAGGAAGACAGAGCCTCACGGCCTTCACTTCCTAATTAAGCGGCCAAAACCACCAGAAAAACCGGACAAAGTCACATAACAAAGACTATAAGAAGATTACTCCATCCCCTTATGTCTATGCAAGCAAGCCAGTCGAAGATTTAGACTGAGAATCCTCAGACCTATTAAGAGTGGGATCCTCCAGCAACGCCAAAAACGCGCCTTAGTAGAACACGAAGGCGCGCCAGTCTATAATGAAAGGCGCAACATACCTCCGCAGGGACAAAAGAAAACACTGGCCCCGAAGGTTGACCCCCTGAGGCCTCAGGAGCAGTTGCTCCCCTGGAGGGCTGAACTGGACCAGGCGATCCCACGCCTGATGAGCCCTGGTTAACTGAACACAGACAATTTTGTAAGCACACTCCCGGGAGGTGCAGAAGCGCCAGCGCCAAAGATATGGCCATGCGTACCTCTGGTGGGAGCAGGCCACACTCCCTAAAAAGATAAGTAGTGTTTGGGTTACCTGCATGCGTAGTAAGAGTTGATGTTAGGGAACTCGTCTTGTGAGAAATAGAATCCCCAGATACGGATGGCTCAGTGGGTGCCTGATTCCCCGATCCCGAGAAACAGAGCACTCTAAAACAGCATTCGGAACATAACTGATGGGCATATATCACCTGGGCCAATTCATATTCTTCGCAAGAAGTAGAGTCTGAATCAAAGACATCCGTCTCCAAAAAATCATAATTCTCCATAACTGGGTCACTGAATAAAAATTAGACCAATAAGAAAAATCTAAACGGCACCATACACCCCAAATTGCTGGGGCACTCACCACCCCGCAGAGAACCAGACACCAGTGGACCACGATTTCTCCATCGCCACATGATCAGGAAAGCGGAAATGGGGTCACAAGGTAAAACGTGCAGTCCGTGTAAAAGCATGCCCGACCATGAAGGCCGCGTCACTAGACATAGGCCGCTTTGTTCCAAAATGGCCATGAGTCAAAGCAACACTACACAGTAGCAGACAGAATCACATTATAAACCCCCTTGTTCAATAAACCCCCTCAGGAGATATTAACCCTTGAGTCCTAGATACAAAAAGTAGCCTCACTGAGAACCTATGTTAAAGTTATCCCCGAAAGGTTGTAGCCCCTCTCGGTTAAACAGTTGTAATTACAATACATCCATGATTAAAGTAAAATGAAGCAATCTTACTGGAATCTATGCCGTGGAACAGGAACACGGCCCTTCAAGTGTGACAGATAGTAGCATTGCTTCTGCCATGGACTTGAGAGAAAAAAGCAGGCAGCAAAACTCATCAACGCTGATTGCTTGTGGAGCTGTTAATATGAGTCAGGATGGTTTCGCAGAAAGACTATCCCTGCATCTCCGGACTCTAACTTTCACCCATGCTCTCACTGAGAGGCTGACAGGGCTACTTAAAACTCCAGTCCCATGCCGAAGAGTACTACCCTCCATAAGAGACTATCAAAAACTTCTGACACTTCTCTGCCAACCTTCTGGGACGAAAGGCTAAGAATGACTGGGGGATGAGGGAAGTGGGGGAAGTATTTAAGCCTATGGCTGGGGTGTTTTTGCCTCCTTCTGGTGGCCAGGTTCTGAATTCCCAAAAGTAATGAATGCAGCTGTGGACTCTTTCCATTTATGAAGAAAATACAGAACATGGAGTTATTGTCCACCGAATATGCTATACAGAATGTAATATCCGGAGCGCTATAGAAACGAATGAAGAGAGATACGACAGCGCATTTGGTTCTCCTCCTGGATGAGGGGAAAAGATAATGTGCGCTGTACTAAGCCAACTAAGGGCTAGATTACGAGTGGAGCGCTAACATTTAAAAGGGTTTATCGCGTCTGCGTGCATCGGTGTAGCACTCGTATTACAAGTTAAAGTAAACATGATGGCTTGAGTTCAATTGATGTTAACGCTCATCAGAATAGCTCATCCTCAGAGTTCTGGTTAACTGTTTCGCAAAACGAGTGTCACAAAACACCAAAAATACATTTAAAAGTACAGTTACACTCATAACACTAATAAAAATGATTAAAAAGAAATATTGCACGCAAAAGTTATAAGGGCTCAAAGATATGAGGTCTCAGGTGTTGTATTTATTTATGTGTGTATATATGTATTTACAGTTATATATGCACATATAGACATTTATAAGTGCATTGGAGCCCTTTGCAGTCAAGTAGATGAAAACATGTAAAAGCATATTTATGCAATATTAATTTTTAATAATGGTTTTAACAATGCATTTACTGTAAATATTTTACAATTCAATTTACAGCAGAATATGTTCTAAGTATTTCTACATAGATATTCATATATACTGTATATATATATATATATATATATATATACTGTATATATATATATATATATATATATATACACACATATATATTTATATTAGTATATATTTATTCTTCTATTTGAATTACATTGGAATGTGAAATATTTTCAAGTCGGGGTAGCATTCTTGAGAATATGTGATCGGGTTAACGCGCGAGTAGGAGGGTTTTTTCACTTTTTTTGCCCCATTGACTTCTATGGGGGAATAGGTTAATGAGCATGTGATATTCGAAGTTCTTTTTTCATACATTGGGTTAGCGTGCAAGCAAAAACGTTTTTCTTTCAATTTGTAATACGAGTGCTACTGGACATGTGCAAAAGCCTTACTTCTAGCTGAGTAAGTGAGAGCTTTAAATACTGCTCCAATTGCAGGCTGGCCCTATATGTGCCAAAAATCACACCTAACATAAAGGTAGCTAAGATATCCTCAGAGCTACATAATGAAAAAAATAGCTGTGTAAATCAAAGAGAGCTCTTTATTGTTCCATATCTACAGATAAAAAAAATCTCATTGCAGAAAGTGAAAAAAAGCTCTGCCTTTGGACATGTCTGCAAAGTAGCTATGATGCAGCATTGCTAAATGTACCTTCTGATAGGCTGTGGGCTATGTGAGTATCATATTTACCTGTTAAGCACCAAGAGCACTGTGCTTACCAGCTGTGAAAAGTTATATACAAAGCCCATCCAGTGCTGCACACATTTACAGAGGAGGATATAAATTAGGAGTATCTCAATTACCAAACAGGAGGAGGCTACCTGTGGTAGGCTTGTGACTGACTCGTACCATGGGAGTAATTGTGTCAGAGACCCATACTTCCATATCTTCCCTCTGACTCTCAACAGCAGTTCTGAAGGGAAAAATGGGCCTAAAGTCTGTCTGAAAACCCATCTCAAGAAAACTTCAGGAGCACCTCATTTCTTCACCCACCTCCTGGGTGGCAAATATTTAGACTGGCATATCAGTGAGGTGGGAGGGATAAATTGCTCTTGAAAGGTATAGGAATATTTGCCTCCTCCTAGTGGCTAGGAATTGAATTACAATGCGTAATGGATCATGGACTCAAAGTATGAAAATAAGAATATTACAAAACAAGATAAATATTTATGAGCAACTAATATACAATGATCTGATCGCTATATACAACTACGGAAAAAATAACTAGCATACATTCCAAATTGAGCTGTTCACTTAAAAATTCACATATATGTTCTGAAATGCATAAATCTCTAGTAGTATTTCCCAAAGACGTTAGTTATCTGAAAACCCAATACTTCCATAACAGCAATAACATATTACACGTATCTAGGGAGAACATTAATATACGAGTTAGTATAAGGAAGGTTCCTAGTCTGCCAATTATTCTACATTCTACAGAAGAAAGGTATGAGGTTGACTTGCAGTATTATTTTGTGTTCTCTATCCTAATCCATTATTGCAATACAAATTACAGTACAATATTTTCACCTAAGGAACCATATGAGAATGTGTGTATTCAGCCACAGGGCAGATGAGTTCTTAGGGAAGTGCTATAACCTTGGGTTTTATTTTAAATGTAATCTGTACTGAGAATAAATGAATTCTAAAATATATCCCAGACATTAGTATGAATACAAATTATTTAGAAATTTTCTATTACTTCCCTGCGGACTGAACACTAACACCACCAACAGCAGATAGTAAGGGATAAAGGTTCAATGTAGCTGAACTGATATCAGATCTTATATCTCTTTTGAAAAATGCTGTGACTAACTCTTCTATTTTATTTTTGTGTGCATGTAAGTGAGGGCTGAACTTTCTATGTGTTGTGTTTATTTATGACATTTTTCATATGGGTGTTGCATGCAAGATTATCTGGGTTTTACACTGAAATCAAATACAGCGGTCCGTGGGCCTGGTTCAAAAAAGCTCTCTGGGCTGGTGAGATTCTATAAGAATGCTTGCCAGTCCTATTTACCTGGTGGAATTCTATAAAGCCACTATTTACCTTGGAAACGTGTTGTCTCGCTAAAGGGCGTATACTGCATTTTCATATGAGGAGAAGATGCATTCATTACAAAAGAGCACAATGAAAATCATAATCTAAAAACCATACAAAACTAATAAATGAAACATTCACACAAAAATACTTAGGAAAAAATGTATTGTTAACGCCTTAAGGACCAAGGATGTACAAGGCACGTCCTACAAAAAACGGTCGTTAACGACCAAGGAAGTGCCTAGTACGTCCTCAGGGGTTTCAAGCAGTGGAAGCGATCGTGGCCCTGTCTGAATCAGCCAGCGATAGTGCCAATCATTGGTGGCGTTGGGAGGGCTTGGAGGGAGGTGAGTGGGCGGCCTATCGCTGGAGGGCAGGAAGGGGACGTGGAGAGGGCCGGAGCGGGTGGGACCGCTACGGCCACTCTACATAACGGTAGTAAGTGGGGAGGAGGGGGAAGTAGGAGAGGGGGATCATATGTGGGATCCATGTTTGTAAAGAGATCTGGGAGGGGGTAGCTACACTACGGAAAAAGTGTTTTTTTATTTTTAAAAATAAAAATGCAATAATTTAGAGCAAACTGGTTACTGGCAGACAGCTGCCAGCACCCAAGATGGCAGCAAATAGGTATGGGGGGGGTAAGGGGGGATTCTAAAATGCAGAAATATAAAATTAAAAAAAAACAAATTTTTATACTGGCAGACTTTCTGCCAGTGCTTAAGATTGTGGTGACAATTGTGAGGTGGGGGAGGGAAGAGAGCTGTTTGAGAGGGGTCAGGGAGGGATCAGGGGGTGGGATGTGTCAGGTGGGAGGCTGATCTCTAATTAAGCCCTTCACTGCTGGGAATAATACAAGTGTGTTGTGCAGCGGCATTTAGTTAGAAACCTAAAGTTTGTGAAAAAGTGAACGATTTTTTTTTATTTGACTGCGGTGAAATGGTGGCATGAAATATACCAAAAATGGGCCTAGATCAATAATTTGGATTGTAAAAAATATATATACATTATTCAGGGATTCCTGACAGATAGTGTTACCATGCAACTCTCTAATTTTGAAAAAAAAATGTTTTGAAAATAGCAAAGTGCTACTTGTACTTATTGCCCTATAACTTGCAAAAAAAAAGCAAAGAACATGTAAACATTGCAATAATAATTATAATTGGAAAGAAAAACATAATTTATGCTTACCTGATAAATTTATTTATTTAATTTATTTATATCAATTAACTAGTGGGAATATCACTCCTGGCCAGCAGGAGGCGGCAAAGAGCACCACAGCAAAGCTGCTATATATGTCACTTCCCTTACCCAAAACCCCCAGTCATTCAGCCGAAGGAAAATGGAAAAAGAAGATAACACAAAGGTGTAGAGGTGCCTGAGGTTTTAGCTAAAACAAAATATGTTTTCTTTCCTAAGATATGGTGAGTTCACAGAATCATCAATTACTAGTGGGAACCAATACCCAAGCTAGAGGACACAGATGATTAAAGAGGGACAGGACAGGTAACCTAAACAGAAGGCACCACTGCTCAAAGAACCTATATCCCAAAAGAATCCTCAACCGAGACAAAGGGGGGTAGTTATCAAGCCGTCAACCTCAAATACGCTGGAATTCCGCAGCGTATTTGTGGCAAGGCTGATTCGCTTAGTTATCAAAGGCTCTAGACCGGCAAAAGTAGAATTTTGTGACGTAAGCTTTGAACCGCCGGACTCAGTCCGACACAGATCGATTCTTACGTCACTCCAGATGTTCCGCACACAAGTGCGGCACAATCTCACTACTTTTGCTAGTTATCAAATGACTAGCAGGTACGCTCGGCACTTTTACGGCCCAGCGTACCTGGTTTTCAAACCGCCACCCCTGGAGGCGGCGGATCCCATAGGAATCAATGGGAGTCTGACCATAGCGAAAGTACAAGTTTGCTGCTTACAGACATCCCATTGATTTCTATGGGAGCTGTCTGCACCTAACACTCTAACATGTACCCCGAGTCTAAACACCACTAATCTGCCCCCCCTACACCGCCGCAACTAAATAAAGTTATTACCCCCTAAACCGCCGCTCCCGGAGCCCACCGCAAACTACTCTATACATATTAACCCCTAAACCGCCGCTCCCGGAGCCCACCGCAACTATAATAATGTATTAACCCCTAAACCGCCGCTCCCTGAACCCGCCGCAACCCATATTAAATGTATTAACCCCTATCCTGCCCCCCCTACACCGTTGCCACCTATAATAAATTTATTAACCCCTAATCTGCCCCCCCTACACCGTCGCCACCTATAATAAATGTATTAACCCCTATCCTGCCCCCCACTACGCCGCCGCCACTGTAATAAAATTATTAACCCCTAAACCTAAGTCTAACACTAACCCTAACGCCCCCCTAACTTAAATATTAATTAAATAAATCTAAATAATATTTTTATTATTAACTAAATTAATCCCATTTAAAACAAAATACTTACCTTTAAAATAAACCCTAATATAGCTACAATATAAATAATAATTATATTGTAGCTATCTTAGGATTTATTTTACAGGCAACTTTCAATTTATTTTAACTAGGTACAATAGCTATTAAATAGTTATTAACTATTTAATAGTTACCTAGCTAAAATAAATTGAAATTTACCTGTAAAATAAATCCTAACCTAAGTTACAATTACACCTAACACTACACTATACTTTAATAAATTATTCCTATTTAAAACTAAATACTTACCTGTAAAATAAACCCTAATATAGCTACAATATAAATAATAATTATATTGTAGCTATCTTAGGATTAATATTTATTTTACAGGTAACTTTGTATTTATTTTAGCTAGGTAGAATAGTTATTAAATAGTTATTAACTATTTTTAACTATTTAATAACTACCTAGCTAAAAGAAATACAAAATTACCTGTAAAATAAATCCTAACCTAAGTTACAATTAAACCTAATACTACACTATCATTAAATTAATTAAATAAACTACCTACAAATAACTACAATTAAATACAATTACATAAACTAACTAAAGTACAAAAAATAAAAAAGCTAAGTTACAAAAAATAAAAAAATAAGTTACAAACATTTTAAAAATATTACAACAATTTTAAGCTACTTACACCTAATCTAAGCCCCCTAATAAAATAACAAACCCCCCAAAATAAAAAAATGCCCTACCCTATTCTAAATTAAATAAAGTTCAAAGCTCTTTTACTTTACCAGCCCTTAAAAGGGCCATTTGTGGGGGCATGCCCCAAAAAGTTCAGCTCTTTTGCCTGTAAAAGAAAAATACAACCCCCCCCAACATTAAAACCCACCACCCACATACCCCTAATCTAACCCAAACCCCCCTTACAAAAACCTAACACTAATCCCCTGAAGATCATCCTACCTTGAGTCGTCTTCACTCAGCCGAGCAGCGATGGAACCGAAGTGGATATCCGGAGCGGAAGAAGTTAATCCTCCAAGCGGCGCTGAAGAAATCTTCCATCCGATGAAGTCATCATCCAGGCGGCGCTGAAGAAATCTTCCATCCGATGAAGTCATCATCCAGGCGGCGCTGAAGAAGTCTTCGATCCGGGCGATGTCATCTTCCAAGAGGCGCTGAAGAGGTCTTCTATCCGGGCGATGTCATCTTCCAAGCCGGGTCTTGAATCTTCCTCCCGCCGACGCGGAACCTCCTTCTTCACCGACGGACTACGACGAATGAAGGCTCCTTTAAGGGACGTCATCCAAAATGGCGTCCCCTCAATTCCGATTGGCTGATAGGATTCTATCAGCCAATCGGAATTAAGGTAGGAAAAATCTGATTGGCTGATGGAATCAGCCAATCAGATTGAGCTCGCATTCTATTGGCTGATCAGAACAGCCAATAGAATGCAAGCTCAATCTGATTGGCAGATTCCATCAGCCAATTTCAGTTTATTTTAGCTCGGTAACTATTAAATAGTTAATAAATTAATAACTATTTAATAGCTATTGTACCTAGTTAAAATAAATTGAAAGTTGCCTGTAAAATAAAAATAAATCCTAAGATAGCTACAATATAATTATTATTTATATTGTAGCTATATTAGGGTTTATTTTAAAGGTAAGTATTTAGTTTTAAATAGGATTAATTTAGTTAATAATAGAAATATTATTTAGATTTATTTAATTAATATTTAAGTTAGGGGGGCGTTAGGGTTAGGGTTAGACTTAGGTTTAGGGGTTAATAATTTTATTACAGTGGCGGCGGTGTAGTGGGGGCAGGATAGGGGTTAATAAATTTATTATAGGTGGCGACGGTGTAGGGGGGGCAGGATAGGGGTCAATAAATTTATTATAGGCGACGACGGTGTAGGGGGGGCAGGATAGGGGTTAATAGGTTTAATATAGGTTGCGGCGGGTTCAGGGAGCGGCGGTTTAGGGGTTAAACTATTTATTTAGTTGCGGCGAGGTGCGGGATCAGCAGGATAGGGGTTAATAACTTTATTATAGAGGGCGACGGTGTAGGGGGGGCAGGATAGGGGTTACTAGGTATAATGTAGGTGGCAGCGGTGTCCGGAAGCGGCGATTTAGGGGTTAATACATTTATCAGAGTTGCGGCAGGGTCTAGGAGCGGCGGTTTAGGGGTTAGTAACTTTATTGAGTTGCGGGAGGCTCCGGGGGCGCCGGTATAGGGATAGAACAGTGTAGTTTAGTGTGAGTGCTTAGTGACAGGCTAGCAATAAAGCTGGGAAAAAGCCGAAGAGCAGCGAGATCGGATGAGTGATAACTCTCACAGTCCGCTGCTCATCGCCCCGCGGCTTTTTGACAGCTTTATTTGATAACTTAGGCGAACGTATTCAAGGTCCGCAGCGGCGTAGGTAGGCGAGCTTAGGTGGGCGTATTGGGCCGGCGAAGGCAGAAAAGTAGATGGCTTGATAACTACCCCCCAAAGTATCAAATTTTGAAAATTTTGAAAAAAAATGCAAAGAAAAAGAAAGTAGCAGACTTGCAAATCTGTTCCATAGAAACTTCATTTAGAAATCCCAAAAAGAAGAGACAGCCCTCGAATGATAAAACAACTCTCAGGAAACTGCAGCCCTGCAGTCTGAAAATCAAATGAAGTAAACTTCTCAACCAAAAAAAAGAGAAGTAGCAGTAGTCTTCTATTACAGAGAAAACAAACAAAAACAGAAACCGGCACAATGTCAAAATTGTGCACACACTTACCTCAAAAGATAAGAATGAGGACACAGAGAGGGAACAACGATTCCCAAACAATATTTCCACTTAGGATAAAAAAAACGTCTTATCCAAAATAAGAGAAAGCAAAGCTGAGAGTACCTAAAGTCTCCAAACAGAAGATAACAAAAAAGAAAACATTCCAAGATAAAATTTTAAAATCTATGGAATGCTACGGCTCAAACTGAGCCTACTTAAAAACAAGGTTAAAAACGCCAGGAGAAGCAACAGACTTAAACACAGGCCTGATACTAAACCAGGGTCTGACAAAAAGGTTACACGTCTGGCACATCTGTCAGACACCTGTATAAAAAAAGATAACGCAGAAATCTGTCCCTTCAGAGAACTGACTGACAAAATGTCCTTCAGAACGTCCCAAAGAATGGCAAAACCCCTAGGAATCCCAAATCTACTTTTAAGAGTAGTCCAATCATTTCTAATCTGGAAATTTATGCCATATTTTATGGTAAAATTTACCAGTAACAGGCTTGCAAGCCTGAACCATGATCTCAATAACCGATTCAGAAAAAACACGCTAGACAGAACTAAGCATGCAATCCTCCAAGCTGAAAGCTTCAGAGAAAACAAAATAAGGACCTTAAATCAGAAGGACCTTCCTCAGGAACAACCACCAAGGTGGAAGAAATACATCTCCGCTAGGTCTGAAAACCCTTTCCTGCGAGTCTATGCAGGAACCATTAAAATCCCAAGAACCTGCCAGGAATTATAGCAGAGCAGCCTACTAATCTCATGACCCTAAATACAACTTGGAAACTTGGCATACTGCCATTGCCAAATCCAACACCCCCCCATGTGAGGATTAACCTGGAGAACCCTCCAGGAGACTACTCCCGGAATGAAAAATCTGACTGCTCAAGAAGTCCGCTCCTGGTATACACTCTTGAAAAGAGAAAAGAAAACAAACTAGAATGTGGGCGCCCGCCAATCGAACAAACCACACCAATCATGGCAAAGTTCCTCCCAGGTAGATGATGTAAACCACTGAGATGAAATTGTGCACTAGAACCTGAAAAACAGAAAAGACAACTCAGGCCAAGCCATCAGAGCATTGCAGATCGCTCTCTACTCCAAAAAGGTTATGAAGAGAGCAGGCTCCTCCCAAGTCCATAGTCACCAACCCAACAGGCTAGTGACCATGACTAACACATAGGAAAGTCTCCGGAAGCATGTGCCCCAAGACAGATGTACTTGAGAAAGCCAAAAAATTCTGGAGAATGCAGGTAAAGATCCTGCTACCTATTGCAAGCAAAGCAAGCGCTCCACCATTAGCTCCCTTCTCTGATCCACAGGGAATAATCTCATGTCGACAGATCAAGATCTATCCTCCAAGACAAAACTACAAGATCCTCTGGCCACTATCTGAACATGCATAACCACAGACTCTCAGATGAATCAAGCAAAGGGATGATGTCCAATGAAGCAACCATCAGACCATTACCTTCATACATAGAGCCACTAAAGGACTAAACAGAAGTGTGACGAAAGAAGCAAAAAGAAAAAAACCTCTATTTCCTGAACTCTGAGAAAAATAATTTCAGAGATAGGGAAACTAATCTGGTCCCTAAGAAAATACATATGTAGCTGGACCAAGAGAACTCATTGTCAGATACACTTCCATTCGAGGATAGAAGAGAGACAAATGGCACCACAGCAATTCCCTGAAACCAGAACACTGCCAAAATAGCCCCATCTGAGAATCATGGCAAGATCAAAGGGAAGAGCTACAAACTGAAAGAGTTTGACAGAAAAGGAAACATCAGGAACTTGAAATTACACGTCCTCCAGGATTAAGGTCACTATGAACTGACCCTCTTAGTTCACTGGATTCCATTTGAAGAACGGTACCATGAGACAACCTGTTGAGACACTTTTGGACTACTAAATTCCCTCCTTTTCGGGAACCTCAAACAAAAATGATAAAATCCTAGGCCCTGTTCTCTTACAGGAAATGGAACTATCACCCACAGGTAAGAGAAATCCTAAATGCACCCGTAGATAAAATAGAGAGGAGAAAATTGCAGGGAAGGAATGACTACTAAATAGTAACTCTGAATCACAATCTCCACAGACTATCTGGAACATCTCATATCCATATCTGAAGACAAACAGAGAGAATGAACCCCCCACTTGGACCAATTATGGAATTGGGGCACAATCCTTTATATTAGAAATATTCCTGACAGATCAGGACCAAAACAAGGTCTTACCCGTGTACCGATGCACCACAAACTTGGACTCAGAGGAAAATCCACTGTCCATAACGCCCCGCGGACTAGAAAAGCAAAGGCAGATATCTTGTGTTAGGTAGCATCAGAAATAAAGAATTGGCTAGCTTAAGAGCCTAAATTTTGTACTAGAGCTGCTCCAAAGGAATCTCTACCTAATTGGAAATAGAAAAGGCATTGCACCAAAAAGATGCCGCACTTGACACAGTGGCAATACAAACTGCAATGTAAATCACCAGCCTAGACCATTGATCCTAAAAAGAACAACTATCCTTTCTAGGAATTGTAGTTCTCTTAGCCAGAGTAGCAATGCCCTACTACTTTAGGTACCATGCACCATGATATTTAATGGAGACAACAACAGGAAACCTTTTTTTTTGTTTTATAAAAACAGGATATGTGGAAAAAAGAAATCCCTGACTTCACTAAAATCATAGAGTGTATGATAGAGATATGTATCGAAGTCGCCCCAAAATAACCAAAAACCTCCTTACCATACACAAAGGTGTTCAAGCTTGAATCTGGAGGATACTCCTCAGCATGAGATGAAGGAATTATACTGTCAGAATGTGATATATCACCCTCAGAAGCCCTAGTGACTGCACTGCATCAGACTTATGAGGGATAGCAAAATCTTTAACAGAAATCTTACTATCTGAATATTTAAAATGTCCTCTTGCACTTTCCCTGAAAGGAAAGAGAGGCAGATAACACCGCAGATATCGAGAGAATACCTGAGCAGAAAATCTACATGCAAATACACTCCTCCAGGAGGATTGAGGAATCGCAGGGCACTGCATGTGAAACTGTAAAGGCTTGGGACATGAAGGAAAACTGTGGCATAGCCGAAACAGCATCATCCTAGGCGACATACGACTCATAGGGCTTGATATATACAGTAGTTCACATAAAAAAACGTAATATAAGTTACCATGAAATTCAGAGGAGCATAGAAAAAAACAATCTGAACTTGAGAATAAAATTCTTAATTTAAAAAGGGAAGATACATATACACTGAACATTAAGAAATTCTGCACCTTAAGTAACACTGTACAGTAAGTAGCACAGTACATTAACATTCAGAACATTAAATAGCAGCATTGCTGTGGTGCTCTTTGCCTCCTCCTGCTGGCCAGGAGTGATATTCTCACTAGTAATTGATGATTCCGGGGACTCACTATATCTTAGGAAAGAAACATAGTACTTATAGTTAGCACTCTTGCCTCAAAACACTTCATTTAGAGAAAATGGATATATATAAAATATGGCCATTCACACTGATAGAGAAACAACAGATGAGAGTATATAGGAATGCAATACAATTTATTAAATTACACTATTAGAACTGATGGAGATGTATATTGCTTAGTCACAAAGACAGAATACAAAAAGTCCCCTTGTGTGAAAAAATCCATAAACATGTCAACATTGGGTATTTCTAAACTCAGGGCAAAATTTAGAAAACATTTAGCATGGGTGTTTTTGGTGGTTGTATAAGTGAACAGATTTTGGGGGTCAAAGTTAGAAAAAGTGTGTTTTTTTCATCATATTATATAAAAAAAATTTTATAGTAAATTATATATGATATTATGTAAATAATGGTATCTTTAGAAAGTCAATTTAATGGCGAGAAAAACAGTATATAATATGCGTTGGAACTGTAAATGAGTAAGAGCGAAAATACAGCTAAAAACAAAACGCAGAAATGTAAAAAGTAAATTTATGCTTAACTGATAAATTAATTTCTTCTATTTTACGACGAGTCCACGGATTCATCCTTTACTTGTGGGATATTATCCTCCTGCTAACAGGAAGTGGCAAAGAGCACCACAGCAGAGCTGTCTATATAACTCCTCCCTTAGCTCCACCCACCAGTCATTCGACCGAAGATACAGGAAGAAAAAGGAAAAACTACAAGGTGCAGAGGTGACTGAAGTTTAAAATCAAAAAATATAATCTGTCTTAAAATGACAGGGCGGGCCGTGGACTCGTCGTATCAAAGAAGAAATTAATTTATCAGGTAAGCATAAATTTACTTTTCTTCTATAAGGTACGACGAGTCCACAGATTCATCCTTTACTTGTGGGATACAATACCAAAGCTACAGGACACGGATGAACGGGAGGGACAAGACAGATGGTTAAACAGAAGGCACCACTGCTTGAAGAACCTTTCTCCCAAAAATAGCCTCCGAAGAAGCAAAAGTATCAAATTTGGAAAATTTGGAAAAGGTATGAAACGAAGACCAAGTCGCGGCCTTACAAATCTGTTCAACAGAAGCATCATTTTTAAAAGCCCATGTGGAAGCCACCGCTCTAGTAGAGTGAGCTGTAATCCTTTCAGGAGGCTGCTGTCCAGCAGTCTCATATGCCAAATGGATGATGCTTTTCAGCCAAAAAGAAAGATGTAGCCGTAGCTTTTTGACCTCTACGTTTTCCAGAATAGACAACAAACAAATTAGATGTTTGACGGAAATCTTCGGTTGCTTGCAAGTAAAACTTCAAAGCACGAACCACGTACAAGTTGTGCAACAGACGCTCCTTCTTAGAGGAAGGATTAGGACACAGAGAAGGAACAACAATTTTCTGATTGATATTCCTATTAGTAACAACCTTAGGAAGGAATCCTGGTTTGGTACGCAAAACCACCTTATCAGCATGGAAAACAAGATAAGGTGAGTTGCATTGCAATGCAGATAGTTCAGAAACTCTTCGAGCCAAAGAGATAGCAACTAAAAACAGAACTTTCCAAGATAGAAGCTTAATATCTATGGAATGCATAGGTTCAAACGGAACCCCTTAGAGAACTTTAAGAACTAAATTCAAACTCCATGGCGGAGCAACAGGTTTAAACACAGGCTTGATTCTAACTAAAGCCTGACAGAACGACTGAACGTCTGGAACATCTGCCAGACGCTTGTGCAGTAGAATTGATGAAGCAGATATCTGTCCCTTTAAGGAACTAGCTGATAGTCCCTTCTCCAATCCTTCTTGGAGAAAGGACAAAATCCTAGGTATCCTGATCTTACTCCATTAGTAGCCTTTGGATTCGCACCAATAAAGATATTTACGCCATATCTTATGATAAATTTTCCTAGTGACAGGCTTTCGAGCCTGAATCAAGGTATCTATGACTGACTCGGAGAAACCCCGCTTGGATAAAATCAAGCGTTCAATCTCCAAGCAGTCAGCCGCAGAGAAACTAGATTTGGATGCTGGAACGGACTTTGAATCAGAAGGTCCTGTCTCAGAGGCAGAGTCCAAGGTGGAAGAGATGACATGTCCACCAGGTCTGCATACCAAGTCCTGCGTGGCCACGCAGGTGCTATCAAAATCACTGAAGCTCTCTCCTGTTTGATTCTGGCAATCAGATGCGGAAGGAGAGGAAATGGTGGAAACACGTAAGCCAGGTTGAACGACCAAGGTACTGCTAGAGCATCTATCAGTACTGACTGAGGATCCCTTGATCTGGACCCTTAACAAGGAAGTTTGGCGTTCTGACGAGACGCCATCAGATCCAATTCTGGTGTGCCCCATTGCTGAATCAATTGTGCAAACACCTCCGGATGGAGTTCCCACTCCCCCGGATGAAAAGTCTAATGACTTAGAAAATCCGCTTCCCAGTTCTCCACTCCTGGGATATAGATTGCTGATAGATGGCAAGAGTGAGTCTCTGCCCATCAAATTATTTTGGTAACCTCTATCATCGCTAGAGAATTCTTTGTTCCCCCCGATGATTGATATATGCTACAGTAGTGATATTGTCCGACTGGAATCTTATAAATCTGGCCGAAGCCAGCTGAGGCCACACCTGAAGCGCGTTGAATATCGCTCTCAGTTCTAGAATATTTATCGGGTCCACAAACCCTGAGCTTTCAGGGAATTCCAGACTGCACCCCAGCCCAATAGGCTGGCGTCCGTCGTCACTATGACCCATGCTGGCCTGCGGAAACACATTCCCTGGGATAGATGATCCTGTGACAACCACCAAAGAAGAGAATCTCTGGTCTCTTGATCCAGATTTATCTGAGGAGATAAATCTGCATAATCCCCATTCCACTGTTTGAGCATGCATAGTTGCAGTGGTCTGAGATGCAAGCAAGCAAACTGAATTATGTCCATTGCCGCTACCATTAGTCCGATTACCTCCATACACTGAGCCACTGATGGCCGAGGAATGGAATGAAGAGCTCGGCAGGTGGTGAAAATATTTGATTTCCTGACCTCCGTCAGAAAAATTTTCATGTCCACCGAATCTATCAGAGTTCCCAGGAATGGAACTCTTGTGAGGGGGATAAGTGAACTCTTTTTACGTTCACCTTTCACCCGTGAGATCTTAGAAAAGCCAACACGATGTCCGTGTGAGACTTGGCTAGTTGGTAAGTCGACACCTGAATTAAGATATCGTCCAGATAAGGCGCCACTGCTATGCTCCGCGGCCTTAGAACCGCCAGAAGGGACCCTAGCACCTTTGTGAAATTTCTGGGAGCTGTGGCCAACCCGAAGGGAAGACCCACGAACTGGTAATGCTTGTCCAGAAATGCAAACCTGAGGAGCTGGATAGGGATGAGAAGATACACATCCTTAAAGTCCACGGTGGTCATATATTGACCCTCCAGGATCATTGGTAAAATAGTCAGAATGGTCTCCATCTTGAAGGATGGGACTCTGAGGAATTTGTTTAGGATCTTGAGATCTAAAATTGGTCTGTAGGTTCCCTCTTTTTTGGGAACCACAAACAGATTGGAGTAGAACCCCTGCCCTTGTTCTGTTTTCGGAACTTGGCAGATCACTCCCATGGTATATAGGTCTTCTACACAGCGTAAGAATGCTTCTCTTTTTGTCTGGTTTACAGACAATTGAGAAAGATGGAATCTCCCCCTTGGAGGAGAATCTTTGAAATCTAGAAGATACCCCTGGGTTACGACTTCTAAAGCCCAGGAGTCCTGAACGTCTCTTGCCCAAGCCTCAGCAAAGAGAGAAAGTCTGCCCCCTACTAGATCCGGTCCCGGATCGGGGGCTACCCCTTTATGCTGTCTTGGTGGCAGCAGCGGGCTTCTTGGCCTGTTTACCCTTGTTCCAAGTCTGGTTAGGTCTCCAGACTGACTTGGAATGAGCAAAATTCTCCTCTTGCTTTGCAGCAGGGGAGGAGGTAGAGGGACCACCTTTGAAGTTTTAAAAGGAACGAAAATTATTTTGTTTGGTCCTCATCTTATTTGTCTTATCCTGCGGAATGGCATGGCCTTTCCCTCCAGTGATGTCTGAAATGATCTCTTTCAGTTCAGGCCCGAATAGGGTCTTACCCTTGAAAGGGATGGCTAAAAGCTTAGATTTTGATGACACATCAGCAGACCAGGAATTAAGCCATAACGCTCTACGTGCTAAAATGGAAAAACCTCAATTCTTTGCTGCTAATTTAGCCAGTTGAAAAGCGGCATCTGTAATGAATGAATTAGCTAGCTTGAGAGCGCCAATTCTATCTAGAATATCATCTAATGGGGTCTCAACCTGAAGAGCCTCCTCCAGAGCCTTGAACCAAAAAGCAGCTACAGTAGTTACAGGAACAATGCACGCTATAGGTTGGAGAAGAAAACCCTAATGAACAAATATTTTCTTTAGGAGACCCTCTAATTTTTTATCCATAGGAGAGGGACCGTTTGCCACGAGTCCCGCATGGTGTTTGATATGGGAAACATTTTCTTAAAAGTAGGAGGGGGAGACGGAATACCTGGTCTATCCCACTCCTTAGTAACAATGTCCAAAATCCTCATAGGGACCGGAAAAACATCAGTGTAGGCAGGAACCTCTAGAAATCTGTCCATTTTACACAATTTCTCTGGAACTACAATAGGGTAACAATCACTCAGTCGCTAAAACCTCCCTGAGCAATAAGCGCAGGTGTTCTAGTTTAAATTTAAAAGCCGTCATATCTGTGTCTGTCTGAGGGAACATCTTTCCTGAATCAGAAATTTCTCCCTCAGACAGCAAATCCCTCACCCCCAACTCAGAACATTGTGAGGGTACATCGGATATGGCTAATAAAGCGTCAGAGGGCTCAGCATTTGTTCTCACACCAGACCTACTGCACTTCCCCTGCAATCCAGGCAGCTTAGATAAAACCTCTGTGAGGGTAGTATTCATAACTGCGGCCATATCTTGCACGGTGAAAGAATTAGACGCACTAGAAGTACTTGGCGTCGCTTGTGCGGGCGTTAATGGTTGTGACACTTGGGGAGAATTAGATGGCATAACCTGATTCCCTTCTGACTGAGAATCATCCTGCGACATACTTTTAGTAGCTAAAATATGTTCTCTGCAATTTATTGACCATTCAGTGCATGAGAGACACATTCTAAGTGGGGGTTAGACGTATTAGGCTTCTAAACATATTGAACAATGACTTTCTTCAATGTCAGACATGTTGAATAGGCTAGTAATGACTACAAACAAGCATGAAAACACTTTATTTAGTGAAAAAGATAACAATCTTAAAAAACGGTACTGCGCCTTTAAGAGAAAAAAAGCATACACGTTCTGCAAAACTGATTTAAAATGCACCAAATTTTTCAAATTTTTGCATGCAGACTCAATATGTGTAGTTAAGTTTGCCCCACAAGGAAATTTAACATTTAACCCTTTAATGTGCAAACCAGATTGAAATGAGGCCTAAATCCGGAAAAAAACACCCCCAGCACCTTGCCACAGCCCTGCTGTGGCTCCTACCTGCCCTCAGGGATAGTAAATATGGAGTTAAAGCTTCGATTTGGGCCAAAACATTCACAAGGGCCCTCAGGAGTTGGAGCTTGCTGGTTGCTGAGTGAAAGCAACTTCGCATCTGAGGCGCGAAAATAGGCCCCGCCCATCTCACTCGATGTCTCTACAGCCTCAAAGAACCGCACCAGAGCGGTTTTAAACTAGCCATGTGGGTTCTGAGACCCATAAAATAAGCCAAGTGTACCCGCAATAAAGTTTGCCCACAAAACGTTAACAGCACTCCCAGTTCATAAAACGTTTCAAACATTTTTTACTTAGCCCCTTACACAAGCTTAGTAATGCCTGTCTATAGCTCTTAGGATTACTGCTTACCCTTATCCTCATGGGGATACTGTCAGCCTTTCTGAAATACACAGTCTCTCCAGAAAAAATGACTGAACATACCTGACTGCTGTATAGCATGAAAACGTTCCTCACACTGAAGTTTCCTGTACTCCTCAGCTTCTGTGGGAACTGCACTGGATCTTAGTTACAAATGCTAAGATCATCATCCTCCAGGCAGGAGTCTTCATCCATCTGCTACCTGAGAGTAAATAGTACACATCGGTGCCATTTAAAACAAAAAACTCTTGCTTGAAGAAATTAAAAACTAATATTTTATCTCTTTCACTTTACCCTTCCTAGTACTTAGAGTAGGCAAAGAGAATGACTGGGGGGTGGAGCTAAGGGAGGAGCTATATAGAGAGCTCTGCTGTGGTGCTCTTTGCCACTTCCTGTTAGCAGGAGGATAATATCCCACAAGTAAAGGATGAATCCGTGGACTTGTCGTACCTTATAGAAGAAAACAGCCCTAGTCCTTAACAGTAAGAAAATTGAAAAATGGTTTGACACTAAGGGGGTATGGTGCATCAAAAATCGTAAAAAAAAAATTGTTCACCAAAAATGGTATTATCAAAAACATAAAATTTGTAGTTAAATTACACAGAAATAAATTGTATTAAATATGCACAGCATAAATCGTAATTTAAGTACACTGGATATGCAATAAAAAACACATATAACTTTGAAATGTTAAGTATAAAGTACAAAGCGTAATTGTTTTTTTTTTTTCATAAAATAGACTCAAATATGTCATTTTAAAGTTTAAACATATGCCAGAGGTCCCTCTGTACACCGTACTCCATTGCAAACTTTTACTTAACAAAGAGCTCTAATTATTTTTATGGGAGATATCTCGCCATTCACAGGGACAGACTTTTTTTTTTTATAGAATTCCATGAGGGATGCCCCTACGAGTGCCGGCGTAGAAAACCACATCTAGACTCACAATTTTTTGTGTGTGCTGTATATATTTATAACCCGACTAAGAACATTTTTTACTGTGGTTTGGTGACCCAGTTGGAATAACATTTGCAATTTAGTAATTTTAACACAAAATTTATGCAGAGGTAAGTAAATACATAATCATTTTTAGATTTGAAACAGCATTTAAAACTTTATTCTTTCTAGTACTTACTTGCTTTACATTTTCTGCTAAAAATACGAAATAAACACTGCAAAATCCCAACTGTGTGATCACTAGAAATGAGTCCACAAGTTTCCTGTAGGAAGAAAACAAATTTTATGATAAATAAAACAAATAATTAACAAAAGAAAACCTTCAAAACCAACAGTAATGTATAATAGTTTGACTAGTAAATAGAAAAATTCACCATCTCCTTTCAAGTTAGTAAATTGTATATATTGTAAATTTATAAAAAAATATCACAATTTAAAATCAGAAACATACTCAGCGCAAAAAAAAAATAAAAATGTATGCTTAACTGATAAATTTATTTATTTCCGGATATGGTGAGTCCACTACATCCTCAATTACTAGTGGGAATATCACTCCTGGCCAGCAGAAGGAGGCAAAGAGCACCACAGCAAAGCTGTTAAGTATCAATCCCCTTCCCAAAGTCATTTGACTGAAGGGAAATGAAAAAAGGAATAACACAAGGTGTAGAGGTGCCTGATGTTTAGGCAAAAATAACTGTCTTGATAAAAGGGTGGGGCCGTGGACTCACCATATCCGGAAAGAAATACATTTATCAGGTAAGCATACATTTTGTTTTCTTTCCTAAGATATGGTGAGTCCACGATGTCCTCAATTACAAGTGGGAACCAATACCCACGCTAGAGGACAAGGAATGAAAAGGGAGGGAGAACAAGACAGGCAGGGCCATCTTTAACACAGGGCAAAAGGGGCAGTCTCTGTTGAGGGGCCCAAGAGTCCAAAAAAAAAACAAAAAACAAAAAAAAACACATTCAGTCATGATACTGTCAGTCAAAAGTACTCTGCTTATATTTTTTTTTTTTTTAAACTGTGCCAGACCGTACCGGTGTCATGTGACATGCCAAGCTATTGCCATGTGCTGTTTTAGATGTGCACTGTCCAGCACTGAATGCAAGGCCCTAACTTGGGATCCAGCCATTCCCACTGCATCAGAAAGGTCCTACTGGGGTTACCACTGTTACCACGTAATTGCTCTGGTGGTGGGGATTGTTTCTGGGTAGGGCTGACTGTAGGCGCATGCAGCAGAAAGCTGGAGCAGCAGGCACATGAGGATTTGAGCATCTGTGCAGCTGCACATACTGCTCTCTTCAGTCTTGAGGCTGTATGACACATCTCACACTGTATCCATGCAGCCTTGGGCAGACAGCATCCAGTCTGCTGGTCCCCTGAGCCCTGCTCTTTCTGCTGTGGCCCTAAGATCAACTAACTGAAGTTTGTTAGGGGAACAGTGCTTTGTAGAAAGGTGTCAGTGGGAAGAATAAGTGAGTGCACACACACCCCTCCCCATGCAGCATTGTATAGTGCAGGGTGAGAGGGAAGTGACATGTGCTGCTGTGGCTGATGTATAGTGTCATGCTGATACTTCAAACATTAATGTAAGGTTTATTTTTATAGTTTTTGTTTTCTCTCTGTCTCAGATTTTACAGCTTCCCATAGCAGTTCTGCTGTTTCAGTCAGTAAACTTATATTTGTCTGCACCTCCATGCTTCCTCCTCAGTCTTTAACTTGCTTTGCTCCTGTTGGCTGCCCTAAATCTCCACAGTGGAGGAATTTTTATATTTATTTGCTTATTAATACTGCTTAGGTCCAGTTTCACATATTGCAATTTATATAATTTTTTTAAAATGATTAGCCCAGCAGTGGATGATCCACTGCTGGGCTAAATTTTTTGAAAACAATTATAAAATAAATTGATTTAGTTGTTTTTTTGGGATGTTGGGGTGGAGAGCGAAATTGCATGGGGTGGGGGGGGGGGCAAGAACATTTTTGCCCAGGGTCCAGTCAATATTAAAGACGGCCCTGCAGACAGGCAGACCTAAACAGAAGGCACCACCGCTTGAAGAACCTTTCTCTTAAAAGAAGCCTCGGCTGAGGCAAAACTATCAAATTTGGAAAATTTTGAAAAAGTATGCAAACAGGACCAAGTTGCAGCCTTGCAAATCTGTTCCACAGAAACTTCATTTTTGAAAGCCCACGAAGAGGAGACAGCCCTCGTGGAATGAGCCATAATTCTCTCAGGAGCCTGCTGTCCAGCAGTCTCATAAGCAAAACAAATTATACTTCTCTACCATAGAGAGAAGTAGCAGTCGGATTCGGGCATTTAAGCTTTCCAGAGAAACAAACAAGCAGGAGAGAGGACTGGCGAAAATCATTAGTTGCCTGTAGGTAGAATTTTTAGAGCACACACAACATCCAGGTTGTACAACAAACATTCCTTATGAGGAGGAGGATTAGGACATAGGGAAGGAAAAACAATTTCCTGATTAGCATTCCTATCTTAAACCACTTTAGGAAGAAAACCAAACTTAGTACCAAGAACCACCTTATCAGCATGAAAAATAAGGCAAGGCGAATATACACTGCAAGGCCGAGAGTTCCGAAACTCTCAGAGCAGAAAAAAAAGCAAAAAGAAACAAAACCTTCCAAGATAATAATAAGGATTAGGACATAGGGAAGGAAAAACAATTTCCTGATTAGCATTCCTATCTTAAACCACTTTAGGAAGAAAACCAAACTTAGTACCAAGAACCACCTTATCAGCATGAAAAATAAGGCAAGGCGAATCACACTGCAAGGCCGAGAGTTCCGAAACTCTCAGAGCAGAAAAAAAAGCAAAAAGAAACAAAACCTTCCAAGATAATAATAAGGATTAGGACATAGGGAAGGAAAAACAATTTCCTGATTAGCATTCCTATCTTAAACCACTTTAGGAAGAAAACCAAACTTAGTACCAAGAACCACCTTATCAGCATGAAAAATAAGGCAAGGCGAATATACACTGCAAGGCCGAGAGTTCCGAAACTCTCAGAGCAGAAAAAAAAGCAAAAAGAAACAAAACCTTCCAAGATAATAATAAGGATTAGGACATAGGGAAGGAAAAACAATTTCCTGATTAGCATTCCTATCTTAAACCACTTTAGGAAGAAAACCAAACTTAGTACCAAGAACCACCTTATCAGCATGAAAAATAAGGCAAGGCGAATATACACTGCAAGGCCGAGAGTTCCGAAACTCTCAGAGCAGAAAAAAAAGCAAAAAGAAACAAAACCTTCCAAGATAATAATAAGGATTAGGACATAGGGAAGGAAAAACAATTTCCTGATTAGCATTCCTATCTTAAACCACTTTAGGAAGAAAACCAAACTTAGTACCAAGAACCACCTTATCAGCATGAAAAATAAGGCAAGGCGAATCACACTGCAAGGCCGAGAGTTCCGAAACTCTCAGAGCAGAAAAAAAAGCAAAAAGAAACAAAACCTTCCAAGATAATAACTTAATATCTATGGAATGTAAAGGTTTAAACTGAGCCTGCTGCAAAACTTTAAGAACAAGGTTAAGGCTCCAAGGAGGAGCAACAGACTTAAACACAGGCCTGAATCTGACCAGGGCCTGACAAAAAGATTGAACGTCTGGTACATCCGCCAGACGTTTATGTAACAGAATAGATAATGCAGAAATCTGACCTTTCAAAATACAGACTGACAATACCTTCTCCAGACCTTCCTGGAGAAAAGACAAAATCCTAGGAATCCTGACCCTACTCCAAGAGTAGCCCTTGGATTCACACCAATCACTCCCCGGGAAGAAATGTCTTTCTGCTTAGGAAAACCACTTCCCAGTTGTTCACTCCTTGAATGTGAATGACAGATAGACAGCAAATGCGAGCTTCCACCCACAGAACAATCCGAGCCACCTCCTTTATGGCTAAGGAACCCCAAGTTCCTCCTTGGTGGTTGATGTAAGCAACTGAGGTGATATAGTCCAACTGGAACCTGATAAACTGGCTAAGGACAACTGAAGGCCAAGCCATCAGAGCAATGTAAATTGCTCTCGTACTTATGGGGAAAGCAGACTCCTTCCAAGTCCATAGTCCTTGCGCCTTTAAAGAGTCCCAGACTGCTCCCCAGCCCAGCAGGCTGGCGTTCATGGTAACAATCACCCAGGAAGGTCTCCAGAAGCCTGTGCCCGAGACAGATGCTCCTGAGAAAAGCACCACAGGAGAGAGTCTCTTGTCAACTGGTCTAGATCTATACTCTAAGATAAATCTGAATGGTCTCTGTTCCATTGTCTAAGCATGCATAACTGCAGAGCTCTCAAATAAGATTGAGCTCTCAAATAAGATTGAGCAAAGGGATAATGTCCATGGAAGCGATCATTAGACCAATTACCTCCATACATTGGGCCACTGATAGCCGAACAGTAGACTGCAGAGAGAGGCAAGAGGAAAGAAACATCCACCTAGATTACGAGTCTTGCGTTAGCCTTAAAAAGCAGCGTCGAGAGGTCCCAACGCTGCTTTTTAACGCCCGCTGGTATTACGAGTCTGGCAGGTACAGGTGTACCGCTCACTTTTCTTCCGCGTCTCGAGCTTACTGCAAATCCCCTTACGTAAATTGCGTATCCTATCTTTTCAATGGGACTTGCATAAAGCCGGTATTACGAGTCTTGGAGAAAGTGAGCGGTAGACCCTCTTCTGTCAAGACTCCTAAAGCATTTAAAAGTCAGTAGTTAAGAGTTTTATGGGCTAACGCCGTAACATAAAACTCACACCCATAAACTACCTATTAACCCCTAAACCGAGCCCCCCCCCCCCATCGCAAATACTTAAATAATTTTTTTTAACCCCTAATCTGCCGACCGGATATCGCTGCCACTTTAATAAATATATTAACCCCTAAACTGCCGCACTCCCGCCTCGCAAACACTAGCTAAATTTTATTAACCCCTAATCTGCCGCCCCCAACGTCGCCGCTACTATATTAAATTTATTAACCCCTAAACCTAAGTCTAACCCTAAGTCTAACCCCCCCCAACTTAAATATAATTTAAATAAAACGAAATAAAAATACTACAATTAAATAAATTATTCCTATTTAAAACTAAATACTTACCTATAAAATAAACCCTAAGCTAGCTACAATATAACTAATAGTTACATTGTAGCTAGCTTAGGGTTTATTTTTATTTTACAGGCAACTTTGCATTTATTTTAACTAGGTACAATAGCTACTAAATAGTTATTAACTATTTAATAACTTCCAAGTTAAAATAAGTACACATTTACCTGTAAAATAAACCCTAACCTAAGTTACAATTACACCTAACACTACACTATAATTAAATTAATTTACTAAATTACCTACAATTAAATAAAAATAAGTACAAAAAAAACCCACTAAATTACAGAAAAAAATAAAATTACAAGAATTTTAAACTAATTACACCTAATCTAATCCCCCTAATAAAATAAAAAAGCCACCCGAAATAAAAATCCCTACCCTATACTAAATTACAAATAGCCTTTAAAAGGACTTTTTGCGGGGCATTGCCCCAAAGTAATCAGCTCTATTACCTTTTAAAAAAAAAATACAATACCCTCCCAACATTAAAACCCACCACCCACACACACAACCCTACTCTAAAACCCACCCAATCCCCCCTTAATAAAACCTAACACTAACCCCTTGAAGATCACCCTACCGTGAGACGTCTTCACCCAGCTGGGCACAAGTGGTCCTCCAGAGGGGCAGAAGTCTTCATCCAGGCGGCATCTTCTATCTTCATCCATCCGGAGCGGGTCCATCTTGAAGCCAGCCGACTCGGCGCATCCATCCAAACCGACGACTACACGACGAATGACGGTTCCTTTAACCCTTTAAGGACACAGCTTTCAGTTTGCTCAATAGTTTTATGACGGAAAACTTCCGTCATATGTCCTTAAGAGGTTAAATGACATCATTCAAGATGGCGTCCCTTGAATTCCGATTGGCTGATAGGAATTAAGGTAGGAAAAATCCTATTGGCACAGCCAATAGAATGCGAGCTCAATCCTATTGGCTGATTGGATTTTTCCTACCTTAATTCCGATTGGCTGATGGAATCCTATCAGCCAATCAGAATTCAAGGGACGCCATCTTGGATGACGTCATTTAAAGGAACCGTCATTCGTTGTGTAGTTGTCGGTCTGGATGGATGCTCCGCGTCGGCTGGCTTCAAGATGGACCCGCTCCGCATGGATGAAGATAGAAGATGCCGTCTGGATGAAGACTTCTGCCCATCTGGAGGTCCTCTTCTGCCCGGATCGGATGAAGACTTCTGCCCCTCTGGAGGAACACTTGTGCCCGGCTGGGTGAAGACGTCTCAAGGTAGGGTGATCCTTAAGGGGTTAGTGTTAGGTTTTATTAAGGGGGGATTGGGTGGGTTTTAGAGTAGGGGTGGGTGTGTGGGTGGTGGGTTTTAATGTTTGGGGGGTATTGTATTTTTTTTTCCAGGTAATAGAGCTGATTACTTTGGGGCAATGCCCCGCAAAAAGCCTTTTTAAGGGCTATTTGTAATTTAGTATAGGGTAGGGATTTTTATTATTTTGGGGGGCTTTTTTATTTTATTAGGGGGATTAGATTGGGTGTAATTAGTTTAAAATTCTTGTAATGATTGTATTTTTTTCTGCAATTTAGTGTTTTGGTTTTTTTTCGTACTTTAGTTTATTTTATTTAATTGTAGTTAATTGTAGGTAATTTAGTAAATTAATTTAATTATACGGTAGTGTTAGGTGTAATTGTAACTTAGGTTAGGTTTTATTTTACAGGTAAATTTGTATTTATTTTAACTAGGTAGTTATTAAATAGTTAATAACTATTTAATAACTATTCTACCTAGTTAAAATAAATACAAAGTTGCCTGTAAAATAAAAATAAACCCTAAGATAGCTACAATGTAACTATTAGTTATATTGTAGCTATCTTAGGGTTTATTTTATAGGTAAGTATTTAGTTTTAAATAGGAATTATTTAGTGAATTGTAGTAATTTTATTTAGATGTATTTAAATTATATTTAAGTTAGGTGGGGTTAGGGTTAGACTTAGATTTAGGGGTTAATAACTTTATTATAGTGGCGGCGACGTTGGCGGCGGCAGATTAAGGGTTAATAAATAAAAAGTAGGTGTTGGCAATGTTGGGGGCAGCAGATTAGGGGTTCATAGGGATAATGTAGGTGGCGGCAATGACCACAGTCCAAAGATCTGGGACATTTCATATCCATGCTTGATAAAATGAGAAAGCCCGCACCGCGCAGGATCCGATCCCGGATCAGGGGTAAACCCTTCACGCTGATGTAGACTCAGCTGTGGGTCTCATTGATTGCTTTCCCTTGTTCCAAGACTGATTAGATTTCCAAGAAGACATACTCTTCCTGCTTGGAAGAGGAAGACTTCCCTGTGAAGTTACAAAAGGAAGTAAAATTACTCTGACGTCCTTTTAGGTCTATACTTCTTAACCTGTGGTAGAAAAGACCCTTTACCCCCTGTAAAAACAGAAATTATTTCTGCCAGACCAGGTCCAAACAAGGACCTACCCTGTAAGGATACGCCAGAAGCTTGAACGAAACATCAGCTGACCAAGATTTCAGCCACAAAACCCAACTGGCTAGCACAGCTAAGCCAGATATCTTGGCTTCCAGTATATTTAGACAAGGCGCTGCATCAAAAGGAAGCCACACTTGAAAATAGTGGCAATACAAACTGCATGTTTCAATTGAAAACCAAGATGATCAAAAAATCCTCCAGCTTCTTGTCCATGGGATCCGTAATGGAGCAGCTCTCCTCTATAGGGATCGTAGTACTCTTCTACATAAGGCACCATGATCTTTAATGGAGTCAGTGACAGGAAAAAATCCTTTAAAAGACCGGAGACAGGGATAAGGTATCCCTGGCTTCTCCTATTCCTGTGAAAAGTCTCTATAGCACAGTCTAGAATCACTTCCACGGAGGAAGGAACATCATAGTAAGTAAAAAAATGTAATAAAACTTACTCGGTTGACAACGACAGGAATATCGGTGTTGTCCAAAGTAGCCAAAACCTCCTTTAAAAATACACAAGGTGTTCAAGCATACATCTGAAGGATACCACTTCAGCATCAGAAGAAGGAATTATACTCTCCAAATCTGAGATTTTACCCTCAGAGGCTACCAACGTATTCTCCTCATCAGACTTATGAGGAAGGACAACCTGAGTAGCAGCAAATAGGGCAGTAACCTTACTATCTGAATCTCTTACGTTCCTTATGCATCTTCCATTTAGTATAGGAAATGCAGATAATGCCGCAGATAACTCTAAAGATACCTGGGCAACTAGTTCTGCCGGCAAAACTCCCCCAGGAGATTGAGATGAACCACAGGGCACTGCATGTGACACCATTAAGGCTTGGGACTTCTGAGGAGAAAGCTGTGGCATTGCCTAAACAGCATCATCCTGAGAGACATGAGGTTATCAAAATATATTTTCCATAATTTTTTGAAAAATTAAAATACTTAAAATGAACACCATCACTTTAAGACTATAAAGAGTAGCCTTAGAACAGGATAGACATAAATGTAAATAAGAATAGATTTCTGTTCCAAAATTATAATCCTAAATATATTTCCTTTTCAGTATAGGGAATCGAACTTGGGACTCTGAGGTATATAAGAATAAAAAAACCTGACAAGCTATAGTTCAGTTTTAGTATTGCATAAACATAAAATAACCCCAATTCTGTAATTACAGAAATTTCTTTAATGTGACATTTATGAATAAAATAATTTTGTAAGTGAAGGAAAAACTATCCTGAGCATATGTACATGGAGGACTTGGCTGTTGTATATATGCAGGATACGCCAGCTCCATTGTGTCACTTATCAGAACGCAGTACTAAAACTGCTGACCTACTCAGATACCGTTCATATGCTGACGACATGTAACCAATACTTGGAATACCTGGGCAACTTCGAGTGTCCCCATAAAAATACAGTCGCTAAATATACTGACTGCACACAAGCCCCTCCGCTCCATTCTCATGTCGGAGAAGGAGTCTGGGTGACGTGAGCGCTACAGCCACAAAATGGGCGCCGCTCCGTTCTTCCCTAACAGAGAAGAAGGCAGAGCCAGAAGGACTGTGAAGAAAAAAACATTGCACAGCCGAAATAAACAGGAAGTGCTAAAACATGAACACGCCACAACAAACCAGTACTGCAATATTCAAGGCTCTCATGAACTCCTTGATAGAAAAGAAGAGTCAGTCTCTCTCTTACATGTCACATTAAGTGCCTGCACACTGCCATAATTAATATCCTAACTAGGATATAATTTTTCCCAATCAAATTTTGCAGAATTCTTTACCTACTAGAAGACAAAAAGGCACTTACCTACATCTAGCCGTCTGGCAGGAGGACAACTTACATGGTATGAGAGGACACATACTCCTCACAGAGACCTATGGAAAAACAGAGTAAACCTACTTTGGCTTTCTATACCATGGGCCGTAAATATGTTAGGAAAACGCAGCAAGGCACACCTTACAAGTTCCTAACTGCATTAAAGCCACCACTGCCCTACTGAAGAGACTAACATGGAGTACAGATAGACCCAAAAACTTGCTTGCAGCAAAAGAAATCCAATTTTCTTCAGACACCAAAACTTCACCTCCTCCATTGACAGAGGCAAAGAGAATGACTGGGGTTTGTGGGAAGGGGAGTGATACATAACAGCTTTGCTGGGTGCTCTTTGCCTCCTTCTACTGGCCAGGAGTGATATTCCCACTAGTAATTGAGGACTCACCATATCTAAGGAAAGAAAAAGAGGTGTATTGCTAGACTGAAAACCGAGTCAATTTGGGTAGAACGTTTATATTATATTTGTCATGATTACAGATACTTTTCTCTTTTTGGGATGCTCACAAACTGAGCACAAGTACAGGTAGAAAACCCGTTATCCAAACTGCTTGTGACCAGAAAAGGTTTGGATTTCGGAATAGTTTGGATTTTGGAATATTTGCATCTTTAAATTGCAACAGTTTGGAGAGAGGGTGGAACTGTGTAAAGTGTAAACGACAGTATCTTGTCATGTAGGCAATATTTATATATTACATAATACAACTTATACATGCAGCCTTAAGGCAGTTTGATATATTTTCTAATACTTTTGTGTGCATGATACCCTCAAAAATATAGTACAGTTCTGTACTATAATATTGTATAATATTGTATGTAATATTTGTTGTTTTAAATAAATATGGACTATTATTTGCATTTTATAACACAACAAAAATAAACCAAAGAGACAGGGGAAAACACAGAGAAGACAGACTTAAAGGGACAGTCTACACAAAAAATGTTTTTGTTTAAAAAGATAGATAAAGCCTTTACTACCCATTCCCCAACTTTGCACAACCAACATTGTTATATTAATCTACTTTATAACATTTAAACCTCTAAATTTCTGCCTGTTTCAAAGCCATTAAAGGCAGCCTCTTATCACATGCTTTTGTATTTTATTTTCACAACAGGAGACTAATAGTACATGTGGGCCATATAGATAACAATGTGTTCACTCCCAGGGAGTTATTTAAGAGTTAGCACAACACAGTACTAAATGCAACTAAATAGATTTTAAATAGTCACAGTCATGTGATCAGGGGGCTTTCAGAAGATGCTTAGATACAAGGTAATTACAGAGGTAACAAGTATATTTATATAACTGTGATGGTTATGTAAAACTGGGGAATTGGTAATAAAGGGATTATCTATCTTTTTGAACAATAACAATTATATTGTAGACTGTCCCTTTAAAGGATTGGAAAATAGTAATTTTGATAATTTTATTTTTAAAAGTAACAATTAAAAAGTTTGAATTTTAAAATTCAGGATTTGGGGATTTCTACCTGTATAGAATGTAAATGGACAACCCTCACCTACGTATGCTAAAGTTGTGTGCTAGTTGCCAGCAAGTTGTGATGATGTGCATACCCAGTAAGTACCTTTAAACTCGACAGTTACTATATTATATTTAAAGTTAAACCTTAAACATAATACACCAGTGTTTGTTACTTCCAGGCCTCCCAGAGCCCAAACAGACCAGAATTTAAGTATTTCCATTCCAAGGCTCAATCATTATTATCTGTTATGGCACCTTGAGCGCTGGATCTAAGAAACACTGTAATAAACTATTGTGGCATCTGTATTTCTCTCATGTGTTATCATATTACTATAAAAGCTTCAGTTTGGTGAAGTGGAGTCCTTGGTCTGGAACATTTTTCTTATATATATTGTATAACTGTACCACCCGAAGAAAAGATTTGCATCTGTCGAGATCACAGTCAACTTTGGACGGACAAAGGATGCCACCAGAACAATAGACTGATGATGGATCCTCCAAGAAAAGGGATATACTTTTAGCATTGAAAACTGAAGAGGCCCCATGTGAAACTGAGAAAAATAAATCACATCTGAGGCTGTTTATTATCAGACCTAAAACATTCATGCAAAGAGCTACAGAAGGAGGATGGACTAACTGAAAATGTACACAAGCTGAGAGAAACTTCATCCTTCTCTGTTCTGTCAAAGAAAGTGTCATGATGACTGAATGGATTATTACACCCAGAAAAAAAATCCTACACTGAAAGGACAGAAAACTTCCAGGAAAGTTTATTTTCCATCCCCACTCTTGAAGAAACAACAAAAGTCTCATGTAATGAAATATTTCTAAATGTAATGATGGGAGTCTGTACCAATATATTGTTTAGATATGGAACTCTTATGACAGATAAGAGACCCCCAGATCCCTTGGAAAAATGTTGTGAGTGTAAGCCAGACCAAACTGAAAACAATGATACCTGTGAATAGTTTCCATCTTGAAAACAGAAACCCTGAAAAACTTGTTTAAAGTTTTAAAATTCAGAACAATTCTGTAAATTCCTTATTTCTTGGGAACAATAACGTGACAGGAATAGAAAACCTGACTCTGTTCCAATTCTAGAACTGGAAATCTTACATACATAGATTCCAGATCGGAAATCTACTGAAACAAAAGGCTATTGTTATTACAGGATTCTTTGGAACATGAGACAGAAGAAATCTTCCCCTGGGAAGCCTTGATCTGAAACCTTTTCTGTATCATTGGGAAAAAAAAAACTGAAAAAAAAGGCACAATCTTCCCCCTAAAAGAAGATCTAGATCAGGGACCATACCTTCATGCAGACTTGGTAGTGGAAACTGCTTCTTGGACTATTTAGACCTGTTCTAATTAGGGATAGGCTTACAGGAAAAACTAGAAGAACCCTGCTTTATGAATGAAGAAGAGGACTTCTGGGTCTTAGATTGACGAAAGAAACAAAAATGGATAGAAGCCCTAGAATTACCTAAAGACTTTTTATCGTGAGGAAAAAAGGCTACTTCCCCTAGTCACCGTAGAGATAATGACATCCAGTCCAGACACAAAGAACACCTTCTCTTTAAAAGGAAGAAACAGAAGTCTAGATTTAGGAACTATGTCAGTAAACCATGATTTCAAGAGCAAAGCCCGCTAAGTCAAAACTGCTATTGTCATGTTCTTAGCATTGACCTCAATAAGATCCACAACAGCATCACAAGTGAAATCATTAGCGGTTTTAAAAATTAAAAAAGCCGAGGCGCACCATCCATCCGACACGTGAAAATAACGGCGTACAATCAAGCCAACACGTGAAAAAATTGAAAAGTGCAATTAAGCAGACACATGAAAAAAATCAATGCGTGCAAAAAAGCCAATACACTACAAAAATGCACCCATACTAGAGGACTTACCATAAGCAGAAATAACTGCTTTCAGTAGATAGCTAATACAGTGCTTTAAGCATGACAGCAGAGGATCTAAATATACAGAGTATAACGTGGAAACAACAGGATGAGACTAGAGATTAGTCCTCGTGAGACCTGTGGTAGGCCTGAGACTAAATTTGGTGTTCTTGTGCCACTACCCATACTCTCTAAGGGGAAACTGGGCCTTAAATCGATCTGAGAACCCTTCCCACAAACACCTGGAGCACCTCCCTTTTTCACTTTCCTCCTGCGAAGGCAAAGACAAGACTAGTTTCCAATAAGGTGGGAGGGGTTTTATCCCATATTGTTAATCTTGTTTATAGGGAGAAAAAAAAACACAACAAATTAAAAAAAGCATGTATTTTACAATTAAAAAAAAAAAAAATGACACATCCTACACACATCTACTGTATATCCATAATGCCCCAGCTCAAATGGATTAAACAATAATGTAATTTTTATTTTCCTTTAAAATAAAATGCCATTGATGTAACAACCAGTGTTCCCTCTAAGAACATATTTTGAGAACGGCCCAGCTGTGAAATAGTTAATACGGGAACCATACCTTGTGGAAAAATGAGTTACTAAGTCTGTAACAAAAAAAGAGTGCTTTACCCCTACAATTGTATAGGAGAAATTCTCACTGAATAATACAAGAACGATTGTTTAACCATTCATACTTTATCTTTATTGGTTTAACTATTCAATCATACATGTTTAAAAACACTTGAACTCTCTAGATATCAATATATAGCATAGGTGTGTGTAATTCCTCTGAGAATCATGTAACTAGATGTGAAACATTGTAATTGGTTTGTATAATATCAAGCAGTCAGATACAAACAATATCTCTTGTAGCCGGCTATTAATAAATTCAGAAATAATGTTGTAACAAGAGGACCTGTTAAGATGTGGGATGTCAGATTACGAGATTAAAGTTATCTACCTAATACTCTATCAGTAATTATAAAGTCCTTGTTTACACAGTTAACTTTAACACAGCTGTTCAGTGTAATAGATTCTGTCTGCTTAAGCCCCTACTATTGTTTGTATCTGACTGCTTGATATTATACAAACCAATTACAATGTTTCACATCCTAGATACATGATTCTCAAAGGAATTACACACACCTATGCGATATATTCATATCTAGAGAGTTCAAGTGTTTTTTAAACGTGTATGATTGAATAGTTGAACCAATAAAGATAAAGTATGAATGGTTAAACAATCGTTCCTGTATTATTCAGTGAGAATTTCTACTATACAATTTTAGGGGTAAAGCACTCTTTTTTTGTTACAGACTTTGTAACTCATTTTTCTATGAGTCTCCTTAGTGCTATATTGGCCCCCTAACATGTGCTTGATTACAAAAATATTTGGCACCTATAGGTACTTACCATTAGTACTACTTTACCTTCTATATTGTTACAAAACCATACCTTGTCGTCAGTTTTTTGTAGTATTTCCTAACTGCAGGGTTTGGTCCCCTATTTAAATATTTTACTGCTGGATCGCTCACAAAATGTGGCCTTAGAGGGAACATTGTTTTTGAAAAATACCATTAATGAATCTCGACCATTGCAGATTAAAGGAAGAGTGTACTGTGAGTTTTTTTTCTCCCCTTTATTGTGTTTCCAATGATCATTTTTACCTGATAGGGTGTTCTAAATTGTTTTAATTTATTTTATCATTTTATCATTTCAAATAGTTTGATTTGCCCATTGTATCCCCAACTATACTGTAAGAAAGTTTAAAAGAAATAAAGCTTCCGGTCTGTGTGTGTGTTAGTTTAATTGTTATGTAAAATTATTACTGTGTATACAGTCAAAGAAAATTAAGATTCTGTGTACATATAGAGATAAGCTAATGAGATCTGCTTTCTGTGCAAGATCAGCCAATTTGATTAGGTAGTGGTCCAAATTAGCAGAAACAGCTATTATATATTCAAAAAAATCCATAGACCAGCAATTTCCAATATATTTTTAACTCTGCAGCTTGAATAACAAGTCATGGGCAAAACAATTTTACAGTGTTCCTTTAAGAATATCTAAAAATGTAATTAGTGATTTGTTTATGCACAAAAGCAATGTTCTTTGTACAAAGTCTTGAAATAGTATAAAACTAAAACCAGAAAGACCTGTGCTGTGTTTTATGAAGACCTGTAGGAGCAGTCACAGTAAGCTTTTCACTATGGTTAATATTTCCAGTTATATTTCCTTCTCTGCTTAGGCCAATAAAGAACAGCTATGAATGAGTCACTAGAGTGCTCTACCAATGACGGGATGGAATATATCAGTATTCATTCTGGATTGTGAAGACCACAATTTTCAGACAGATTACAGGAAAAGAGGACAAAATAATTAGTCAAAAGATATTGCAAAGTTTTTCATAATACACATAATTAAACATCTTTATAGCACAATCTCAAGGTGTTTAGTTTCTACGTCTACAGGTATTACATTAGATGCAAATGTATAGACCAGTGATAATGACATGGAATAAATTCAGATTCCTTTGAGGGGAACAGTGAATAAATTTGCGCCAGCATACAACGACGTGTGCTTCTTAATCCCTTTATTGAAGTGACTAGAACATTAAAAGAACAGCTGGAGCGTCATTTCCGATAACTAGTGTAATGTCTAAAATAAGTTCATTTTGGATGTCATGATATGAAGCTCATGCCAGCTGCGGTAATTTAATGCAGCAGCAGACGGGACTGCATAAGGAGTCAGCAAGTGAAAGAAGCTTCAAACAACAAATTTGCCTGGATTATGCCAGCGGGAATGAGAAATACCAGAAACTTTAATGCCACCTGAGCTTTGTTGTTAGTGAAAATAATTTAACAATGAAATCATCACGGCAAGATCTGCTAGGAACATAACTGTAGGAATTTTATATTGGCAGATTGCTGCTCCAGCAGTTTTTGTGTTTATGGGGATGCTGTGATGTAAAGCAAAGGATACAACAGTGATAATAAACTTTTTTTTGGAATAAAATACTGTTCTTTTGAAAATCAAAACAAAAGCAAAGTTTCCTATAACAAAAATAAAAAATAAAAGGTGGTTTTAGGTAAAGAACAAATAAGCAGCTATTTTTTTCCTTTCTATTTTCATATCCATAAAAGAGCATTTGCTTTAAAGGGACAGAAAAGTCAAATTAAACTTTTGAATTTAAATTTTTAAACAATTGGCAAATTTAATTATATTATGAAATGTGCTTTGTTCTCTTGGTATCCTTTTGTTGAAGACTAAACCCAGGTAGGCTGACAGGCACTTAGGAGTGTGCACATGTCTATAGCAGTCTATGGCAGTAGTGTTTGCAACTATGTATAACGTTGCTATAAGCAATGTTGCAAACACTGCTACCAGATGCCTAAAGACACGTGCACGTTCCCGAGCTTTTCTAGGATCACTTTTAACAAAGGTTACTAAGAGAACAAAACATAACTGATAATAGTAGTCAATTGGAGCGGTGTTTAAAACTGCATGTTCTATCCAATCCATTCTACTCAATCCATTTAAGTTTAATTTAACTTTTGTCCCTTTAATAAACTGTGCAGCACTTCAGCATAAATAGGCACTTAAAAGGATATTAATCATTTTAGCCTCAAATACCAAGACTCCTAGTTTGTACTCCCAATAGAAGCCATGAGGTGAAATTATGGCGGCCATGTTTTATAAGTGCTCCCTCACAAAGGGATCGTCCAAAAAGACTAAACGAAATATGTTCACTAGCATCTCTGGATTTTATTCAGTCTGGCAGCACTTTTAAAGGCTTAGGTTAAAGGAATATGTAAAACACTCTTATTTGGCAAGATATCTGGCAATCATAAACTGTGATTAAAGAATGTTTGTTGCTAAAAAAAAGGGTGGTTTAAATTAATTAGAATTTTTTTTTAACAAATGTTCCTATCATTAGATTATTTTCCTGCTTTTATGCTTGTGAGATGTGACACTGTTACTAGTGAATCGTTCATTCATTTATCAATCCTCAAAGGCACAGTTGTATGCATGACACACATGAACTAGCAATGTCTAACTTTCAAAAACTGTCAAAATGAGATAAGAGGCAGTTTTCAGCAATCATGATCCCATCAATTCGGACAATATCGCCAACGCCACTGGCAGAAATCCAGCCCCAAACCAGGACAGACCCTGCACCATGTATAACTGAAGGCCGCAAGCACTCATTCTTTCATCTCTCTCTAACTCTTCTTCTCACATATTGAAGACGATTGGACCCTAAAATTTCAAACTTGGATTCGTCAGTCCATAATACTCTTTTCTACTGATATTAATTTCAATCTCTGTGAGCTTTAGCATATCTTAGCCTTTTCAACCTGTTACCCTTCCGAAAAAGTGGTTTCTTGGCTGCTACCCTTCCACAAAGACTATTCTTGATCAAGCTTCTTCAGACTGTAGAAGGGTCAACTTGGCATCCCGAAGGATGGACTTCTACCTTTCCCTCAAGGAAGAAACTCTGAGATACTTCTCATCAAATTTTGAAAGTTTTCTTTACCTTCCAGTCCTTTTTTTCCTTGACCTCTCCTGATTCTTTAAATTTCTTAAACACCACATCTTGAGTATCCAGTTTGTTTGCTGATTTTCCTTTGAGAGCGGCCTTGCTGATGCAAAAACACAATTTATGCTTACCTGATAAATTTATTTCTCTTGTGGTGTATCCAGTCCACGGATCATCCATTACTTGTGGGATATTCTCATTCCCAACAGGAAGTTGCAAGAGGAAACCCACAGCAGAGCTGCCATATAGCTCCTCCCCTAACTGTCATAGCCAGTCATTCGACCGAAAACAAGCCGAGAAAGGAGGAACCATAGGGTGCAGTGGTTACTGTAGATTAAATTTAAAAATTACCTGCCTTAAAATGACAGGGCGGGCCGTGGACTGGATACACCACAAGAGAAATAAATTTATCAGGTAAGCATAAATTGTGTTTTCTCTTGTAAGGTGTATCCAGTCCACGGATCATCCATTACTTGTGGGATACCAATACTAAAGCTAAAGTACACGGATGAAGGGAGGGACAAGGCAGGAACTTAAATGGAAGGAAACACTGCCTGTAAAACTTTTCTCCCAAATATAGCCTCCGAAGAAGCAAAAGTATCAAATTTGCAAAATTTTTAAAAAGTATGAAGCGAAGACCAAGTCGCCGCCTTGCAAATCTGTTCAAAAGAAGCTTCATTTTTAAAGGCCCAAGTGGAAGCCACAGCTCTAGTGGAATGAGCTGTAATCCTTTCAGGAGGCTGCTGTCCAGCAGTCTCATAGGCTAAGCGGATTAAGCTTCTTAGCCAAAAAGAAGGAGAGGTTGCCGAAGCCTTTTGATCTCTCCTCTGTCCAGAGAAGACAACAAACCAAGCAGATGTTTGACGAAAATCTTTAGTAGCTTGTAAGTAAAAACTTTAAAGCACGGACCACGTCCAGATTGTGAAACACAAGGATGGAACAACAATCTCTTGATTGATATTCTTGTTAGATACCACCTTAGGTAAAAACTAGGGTTGCACCGATACCATTTTTTTAAGACCGAGTACAAGTACCGATACTTTTTTTCAAATACTCACCAATACCAATTACCGATACTTTTTTATGTCATGACAGTTTACCTAGCACATTACAGAGTAATGATTTAAGATCACTTCTTTACATTATGAACTGTATCTCAAAAGACATTTTGAAATAATAAAACAGTTTTATGTGCTTGTGGTCACAAAGTTTACAGAACATATTTATAAATAATAATATTACAATAACATGTTAATAATAACAACAATAAATACCAGCTGCAGCAGCTAGGGCTGGAAAGCTACAATTTAAAGGGGGGATTACTGGATGCAATTGGGTTGTAGGGTGCCTATATAACTCATCAATCTAACATTTGTACTTAATACAAAGTAATATAATTTAATTCTGAAAATAATATTGAGGAAGGAGTATCCCAGTAATCCCCTTTGAGAAAAATGGGGCATTTGCATTCTACTGACTCAACAGAAAATAGGGCTGGTCTTCATATTTTTCCAGGGCTGCTTTTTATTCACAGTCCAGCCCTGGCTAAGGTTGTTCCTCAGAGTACAGTATGTTTTGAGCATATTTGTGCAAGAGGAGAACTAGTAGTATAACAGGCAATCTAGCAATTAGAATATTTTTTCAAAAGTTAGTGGAAAGTTCTTATTAAGGAACAGAAGCATCTCTGCATGTTCAGCTATAAGTCTGTTTCTGCTAAAAGCAAGGACGTTTGACGCTAAGATGAACAGTCTTTCACTTTTCACACTACTGCATGGGTTAGAAAGATATTTTTGGGCCATTAAATCTGTTTATTAACTGCCCAGTACTTCAGGGGTTTGTCTGAATCACTGCTCTGATGTACAATAATACAAATAATAGCAATTTGTATTGGCAGAACTATTTTTAGTTAAGTCTCCACTCCAACTTAAAATGAAATGGGAACATGCAGTTTGAAAAATGCCATAAGATGGCGTATGGGTAGGAATCGGAGGTATCGGTTTAAGTATCGGTGCATTTGCACGAGTACAAGTACTCATGCAATTACTTGGTATCGGCACCGATACCGATACTAGTATCGGTGCAACCCTAGTAAAAACCCAGATTTGGTACGCAGGACTACCTTATCCGTATGAAAAATCAGATAAGGAGAATCACATTGTAAGGCAGATAACTCGGAGACTCTACGAGCCGAGGAAATAGCTACCAAAAAAAGGACTTTCCAAGATAAAAGTTTGATATGTATGGAATGAAGAGGTTCAAACGAAACTTCTTGAAGAACCTTAAGAACCAAGTTTAAGCTCCATGGTGGAGCAACCGGTTTAAACACAGGCTTGATTCTAACTAAAGCCTGACAAAATGCCTGAACGTCTGGAACATCTGCCAGACGCTTAACTAGCTGACAATCCTTTTTCCAAACCTTCTTGGAGAAAAGATAATATCCTAGGAATCATGACCTTACTCCATGAGTAACCCTTGGATTCACACCAATAAAGATATCTACACCATACCTTATGGTAAATTTTCCTGGTAACAGGCTTTCGTGCCCGTATCAATAACTGACTCGGAGAAGTCACACTTTGATAAAATCAAGCGTTCAATCTCTAGGCAGTCAGCCGCAGAGAAATTAGATTTGGATGGTTGGAAGGACCCTGAAGTAGAAGGTCCTGTCTCAGAGGCAGAGACCATGGTGGAAAGGATGACATGTCCACTAGATCTGCATACCAGGTCCTGCATGGCCACGCAGGTGCTATCAGAATCACTGATGCTCTCTCCTGCTTGATCTTGGCAATCAGTCGAGGGAGCAGAGGAAACGGTGGAAACACATAAGCCAGGTTGAAAGACCAGGGCGCTGCAAGAGCATCTATCAGTGTCGCCTTGGGATCCCTGGACCTGGATCCGTAACACGGAAGCTTGGCGTTCTGGCGAGACACCATGAGATCCAGTTCTGGTTTGCCCCAACGATGAATCAGTTGTGCAAATACCTCCGGATGGAGTTCCCACTCTCCCGGATGAAAAGTCTGACGACTTAGAAAATCCGCCTCCCAATGCTCTACACCTGGGATATGGATAGCTGATAGGTGGCAAGAGTGAATCTCTGCCCAGCGAATTATTTTTGAAACTTCTAACATCTCTAGGGAACTTCTTGTTCCCCCTTGATGGTTGATGTAAGCTACAGTCGTGATGTTGTCCGACTGAAATCTGATGTACCTCAGAGTTGCTAACTGAGGCCAAGCCTGAAGAGCCTTGAATATCACTCTTAGTTCCAGAATATTTATTGGAAGGAGAGACTCCTCCTGAGTCCACGATCCCTGAGCCTTCAGGGAGTTCCAGACTGCACCCTAACCTAGAAGGCTGGCATTTGTTGTTACAATTGTCCAATCTGGCCTGCGAAAGGTCATACCTTTGGACAGATGGACCCGAGATAGCTACCAGGGAAAAGAATCCCTGGTCTCTTGGTCCAGATTCAGTTGAGGGGACAAATCTGTGTAATCCCCGCTCCACTGACTGAGCATGCATAGTTGCAGCGGTCTGAGATGTAAGCGTGCAAATGGCACTATGTCCATTGCCGCTACCATTAAGCCGATTACTTCCATACACTGAGCCACCGAAGGGCGCAGAACGGAATGAAGAATCCGGCAGGAATTTAGAAGCTTTGATAACCTGGACTCCGTCAGGTGAATTTTAATTTCTATAGAATCTATCAGAGTCCCTAGAAAGGAAACTCTTGTGAGTGGGGATAGAGAACTCTTTTCCTCGTTCACTTTCCACCCATGCGACCTCAGAAATGCCAGTACTACGTCCGTATGAGACTTGGCAATTAGGAAGTTTGACGTCTGTATCAGGATGTCTTCTAAATAAGGGGCTACTGCTATGCCCCGCGGCCTTAGGACCGCCATAAGCGACCCTAGAACCTTTGTAAAGATTCTTGGGCTGTAGCTAATCCAAAGGGAAGAGCTACAACTGGTAATGCCTGTCTTGAAAGGCAAACCTGAGAAACCGATGATGATCTTTGTGTATCGGAATGTGAAGATAAGCATCCTTTAGATCCACTGTAGCCATATATTGACCCTCCTGGATCAGTGGTAGGATGGTACGAATAGTTTCCATCTTGAACTACGGAACTTTGAGGAATTTGTTTAAGATCTTTAGATCCAAAATTGGTCTGAAGGTTCCCTCTTTTTTGAGAACCACAAACAGATTTGAGTAAAAACCCTGTTCCTGTTCACTCCCATAACTAGGAGGTCTCGTACACAGTGTAAGAATGCCTCTCTCTTTATCTGGTGTGCAGATAATTGTGAAAGGTGAAATCTCCCTTTTGGGGGGGAAGCTTTGAAGTCCAGAAGATATCCCTGGGATATAATTTCCAACGCCCAGGGATCCTGAACATCTCTTGCCCACGCCTGGGCGAAGAGTGAAAGTCTGCCCCCTACTAGATCCGTTACCGGATAGGGGGCCGTTCCTTCATGCTGTCTTAGAGGCAGCAGCAGGCTTTTTTGACCTGCTTACCTTTTTTCCAGGTCTGGTTTGGTCTCCAGACCGTCTTAGATTGAGCAAAAGTTCCCTCTTGTTTATTATTAGAGGAAGTTGATGCCGCACCTGCCTTGAAGTTTTGAAAGGCACGAAAATTAGACTGTTTAGCCCTAGATTTGGACCTGTCCTGAGGAAGGGCATGACCTTTTCCTCCAGTGATATCAGCAATAATCTCCTTCAAACCAGGCCCGAATAGGGTCTGCCCCTTGAAGGGAGTGTTAAGTAGCTTAGATTTTGAAGTCACGTCAGCTGACCATGATTTAAGCCATAGCGCTCTGCGCGCCTGTATAGCAAAACCAGAATTCTTAGCCGTTAGTTTAGTCAAATGAACAATGGCATCAGAAATAAAAAAATTGGCTAGCTTAAGTGCTCTAAGTTTGCCAAGTATGTCATCCAATGGAGTCTCTACCTGTAAAGCCTCTTCCAGAGACTCAAACCAGTACGCCGCAGCAGCAGTGACAGGAGCAATGCATGCAAGGGGCTGCAGGATAAAACCTTGTTGAATAAATATTTTCTTAAGGTAACCTTCTAATTTTTTATCCATTGGATCTAAAAAAGCACAACTGTCCTCGACAGGGATAGTAGTACGCTTTGCTAGAGTAGAAACTGCTCCCTCCACCTTAGGGACTGTCTGCCATAAGTCCCGTGTGGTGGCGTCTATTGGAAACATTTTTCTAAAAATAGGAGGGGAAGAGAACGGCACACCTGGTCTATCCCATTCCTTATTAATAATTTTTGTAAACCTTTTAGGTATTGGAATAACATCAGTACACACCGGCACTGCAATTATTTATTCAGTCTACACAATTTCTCTGGCACTGCAATGGAATCACAGTCATTCAGAGCAGCTAAAACCTCCCTAAGCAACATGCGGAGGTGTACAAGCTTAAATTTAAATGTAGAAATATTAGAATCAGGTATCTTCCTGAGTCATTAACTAAGCTCTCTTTCCTCAGCTTCTGCATATTGTGAGGCAGTATCAGACATGGTTCTTAAAGCGTCAGTATGCTCTGCATTTTGTCTCGCCCCAGAGCTATCTCGCTTACCTCTAAGTTCAGGTAGTCTGGCTAATACCGCTGACAGTGTATTATCCATGACTGCCGCCATGTCTTGTAAAGTAAACGCTATGGGCGGCCTAGATGTACTTGCCGCCATTTGAGTGTGAGTCCCTTAAGCGGGAGTCAAAGGGTCTGACACGTGGGGAAAGTTAGTCGGCATAACTTCCCCCTCGTCAGATTCCTCTGGTGATAAAAAATTTTAAAAGACAGAAAATGATCTTTATTGCCTAAAATGAAATCAGTACATTTGGTACACATTCTAAGAGGGGGTTCCACCATGGCTTTTAAACATAATGAACAAGGAGTTTCTTCTATGTCAGACATGTTTATACAGACTAGCAATGAGACTAGCAAGCTTGGAAAACACTTTAAATCAAGTTAACAAGCAAATATAAAAAACAGTACTGTGCCTTTAAGAGAAACAAATTTTGTCAGAATTTGAAAAAACAGTGAAAAACAGTGAAAAAATGCAGTAAACCAAACAAAATTTTTACAGTGTATGTAATAGACTATCAGAGCATTGCACCCACTTGCAAATGGATGATTAACCCCTTAGTTCAAAAAACGGATCAAAAAAACGAAATAGACGTTTTTTAACAGTCACAACCAACTGCAACAAAAAGCCTTTGGGCCCTTTAGAGATGTCCTATAGCATTCAGAGGGCCTTTGAGGGAATCTGGATGTCTTAGTTTGTCATTTTAACTGCACACAAAAAACGTTAAAATAGGCCCCTCCCACTCATAGTAACACAGTGGAAAGCCTCAGGAAACTGTTTCTAGGCAAAATTTAAGCCAGCCATGTGGAAAAAACTAGGCCCCAATAAAGTTTTATCACCAAAGCATATATAAAAACGATTAAACATGCCAGCAAACGTTTTATATTGCAATATCATAAGGGTATTACCCCTGAGAGTAAGCATGATACCAGTCGTTATTAAATCACTGTATTCAGGCTTAACTTACATTAATCCGGTATCAGCAGCATTTTCTAGTGTTTTCCATCTCTAGAAAAAATTATAACTGCACATACCTGAATAAACTGCACGCCATTCTCTCGCTGAAGTTTTACCTCATCTGTGTAATCCCCTCAGACATATGTGAGAACAGCAATGGATCTTAGTTACAACCTGCTAAGATCATAGAAACCTCAGGCAGATTCTTCTTCTATTTACTGCCTGAGATAAAATAGCACAACTCCGGTACTATTTAAAAATAACAAACTTTTGATTGAAGAAAATAAACTAGCTATATTTAACCACTCTCTCTTACGACCTCCTTGCTTGTTGAGAGTTGCAAGAGAATGACTGGCTATGACAGTTAGGGGAGGAGCTATATTGCAGCTCTGCTGTGGGTTTCCTCTTGCAACTTCCTGTTGGGAATGAGAATATCCCACAAGTAATGGATGATCCGTGGACTGGATACACCTTACAAGAGAAAGTATGATTTTATGTCTGTCATATTCTGTGATCTTTGGCATTTTGAATGTAATGATGTGATTGAAAGTTGGCCTTATCAGAAAGCTAATAACAATTAAAAGGTCTCCATTAGTTGGCTGAGTTTCGCTCCAAATATTTGGTATAAAACGTAACCTTCTAATCAGGAAAAACAGGCTCAAGTCCCCCAACTCCCTTCACTTTACAAGGTAGCAAACTTTAAACAGGTTAAGGTGGATCGTTACAATGGTAAGTTTACCATATGTGCAAGCCTTCGTTCTGGGATATGCTCAATCCGGGACTCTGCTTGCTTCAAACCTTCTCCGTTGGCGTCTCTGCTTGTACACGCCAAAAGTCGATAAAACAACTGGTAATGGCCCACAGCTCCTCCTCTCTGCTCATGGCTCATTTCTCAGGCTGATGATTGGGGCCTGCCTTGTGATATCATGTTCCAATACCGCTGTGGGATTGATGGGGTGCAGAGACTCAAGCCGGATCACAGATATAGTAACAGTAGTCATTTTGACATAAAATAGTAGGACAAATACAGGTGTTAGCAATCACATGAATTAGGATTCCATTCTGTTTAGGTTTACGAGAGCCAGGTTTCTTCTAATGCTCAGGTGTAAGGGGAGGTCAAACTAAATACTTGCCACTTTAGCCTATAGAAGCAGTTTTTTTCAGGTCTTTTTTTTTCAATTTATAATACTGCATACAAATATCCTGTATTTACAGGTTGTATTCTAATAAACAGACTGAAATATAATAATATATGGTCATTATACCATTGCTAAAACAACAAATATAATGGTGGCCTAAGGTACTGTATATACATATATATATATATACACAGTATATATATATATATATATATATATATATATATATATATATATATATACACATACATATATACATACACACACAGTATCTCACAAAAGTGAGTACACCCCTCACATTTTTGTAAATATTTTATTATATCTTTTCATCTGACAGCACTGAAGAAATTACTCTTTGCTACAATGTAAAGTAGTGAGTGTACAGCCTGTATAACAGTGTAAATTTGCTGTCCCCTCAAAATACCAACACACAGCCATTAATGTCTAAACCATTGGCAACAAAAGTGAGTACACCCCTAAGTGGAAATGTCTAAATTTGGCCCAAAGTGTCAATATTTTGTGTGGCCACCATTATTTTCTAGCACTGCTTTAACCCTCTTGGGAATTGAGTTCACCAGAGCTTCACAGGTTGCCACTGGAGTCCTCTTCCACTCCTCCATGAGGACATCACGGAGCACACCCCCACCTTCCATTTGAGGATGCCCCACAGATGCTAAATAGGGTTTAGGTCTGGAGACATGCTTGGCCAGTCCATCACCTTTACCCTCAGCTTATTTAGCAAGGCAGTGGTCATCTTGGAGGTGTGTTTGGGGTTGTTATGTTGGAATACTGCCCTGCGGCCCAGTCTCCAAAGGGAGGGGATCATGCTCTGCTTCAGTATGTCACAGTACATGTTGGCATTCATGCACTTTCCCAAAGACAACTTCTGGATATGACGCTGAGCACGTGCACTCAACTTCTTTGGTCGACAATGGCGAGGCCTGTTCTGAGTGGAACCTGTCCTGTGAAACAGCTGTATGGTCTTGCCATGCTGCAGCACAGTTTCAGGGTCTTGGAAATCTTCTTATAGCCTAGGTCATCTTTATGTAGAGCAACAATTCTTTTTTCAGATCCTCAGAGTTCTTTGCCATAAGGTGCCATGTTGAACTTCCAGTGACCAGTATGAGAGAGTGTGAGAGCGATAACACCATATTTAATACACCTGCTCCCCATTCACACCTGAGACCTTGTAACACTAGCGAGTAACATGACACTGGGGAGGAAAATGGCTAATTGGGCCCAATTTGGACATTTCCACTTAGGGGTGCACTCACTTTTATTGCCAACGGTTTAGCAAATGTACACCGTTATACAGGCTGTACACTCACTACTTTACATTGTAGCAAAGTGTCATTTCTTCAGTGTTGTCACATGAAAAGATATAATAAAATATTTACAAAAATGTGAGGGGTGTACTCATTTTTGTGAGATACTGTATATATACATATATATATATATACACACACACACACACATATATATACAGTATATATATATATATATATATATATATATATACATATATATATATATATATATATATATATATATATATAGTGCGAGCAATAACAGCGCCCCATTAAAGTCTATGGGAGTCGATATGCAAACTTTTTTTAAATTGTATACTCTAAATCACAAAACAACACTTTTGGGCTTCATATCACTTTAACTTGATGGTAAACTGTGTGCCATTGAGCAATATACTATAATAGATTAAGGATTTTATATATATGTTGAATATTTGTTTTCCAAAGATGCTTATAAATTAAAATTCTATTGCAATAGTTGTTAGATCCTCGCTTACATTGGCCCCATTTCTAAACAGTTTTTTTTCTTATTATGATGTTTTTGATTGTCAACCATTCACAATGTTAGCCTTAAAGGGCCCTTTTACCCAAAACATTTCTTTCATGATTCAGATAGAGAACACAATTTTTAAAAAGTTTCCAATTTACTTCTATTATCAAATCTATTTAATTCTCATGTTATTCTTTGTTAAAGAGATACCTAAGTAGGTAGCGTGCACATGCCTGAAGCACTACATGACAGGAAATAGTGCTGCCATCTAGTGGTCTTGCTAATGTATAACATTGTTGCAAAACTGCTGCTATATAGTGCTGCAGACACGTGCATACTCTTGAGCTTCGATTTCTGCTTTTCAACAAAGGATAACAAGAAAACAAAGAAAAAATGAAAATAGAAGTAAATTGGAAAGTTGTTTAAAATGTTATTTTCTATCTAAATCATGACAAAAATGGGTTTTATATCCCTTTAACCCCTTAATGACCAAGGACGTACGCCACACGTCCTCAAAAAAAAGACACTTAATGACCGAGGACGTGTGGCGTACGTCCTTGGTCTGGAAAGCAGCTGGAAGCGATCCTGCACGCTTCCAGCTGCTTTCCGGTTATTGCAGTGATGCCTCGATATCGAGGCATCCTGCAATAACCCCCCTTGGCCATCCGATGCAGAGAGAGCCACTCTGTGGCCCTCTCTGCACCGGACATCGGTGGCCGGTATCGTTGGTGGGTGGGAGCAAGTCTGGGAGGCGGGTGGTCGGCCATCGATGTGCCGAATGGAGTGGAGGGGGGCGGGATCGGGGGCGGGAGGGGCGGGAGCGCGCACGGGAGCGCGCGCGTGCACGGGGGGCGGCGGGCGGGCGCGTGCACGGGGCGGGAGCGTGAGGGAACCGCTGCACTACAGAAAAATAAACTGGGAAAAGTAAACAAAAATAAAGTTATTAAAGCTGTAAATAAACAGCTAAGGGACCTGGAAGGGGTGGGGGGTTGATCTTGGGGGGGGGGAAGCTACACTACAGAAAAGATCATTTAAAAAAATAAAAAGGCACATTTTTTTTACTACACTGGGTACTGGCAGACAGCTGCCAGTACCCAAGATGGCGCCCATTAAGGCAGAGGGGGAGGGTTAGAGAGCTGTTTGGTGGGGGATCAATGAGGCTGGGAGCTAAGGGGGGATCCTACACAGCAGCATATGTAAATATGCTAAAAACACACAAAAAAAGCCCAAATATAGCTTTTATTTTAGTACTGGCAGAGTTTCTGCCAGTACTTAAGATGGCGGGGACAATTGTGGGGTGGAGGGAAGAGAGCTGTTTGGGAGGGATCAGGGGGTCTCATGTTTCAGGTGGGAGGCTGAGCTCTACACTAAAGCTAAAATTAACCCTGCAAGCTCCCTACAAGCTACATAATTAACCCCTTCACTGCTAGCCATAATACACGTGTGAAATGCAGCGGCATTTGGCGGCCTTCTAATTACCAAAAAGCAACGCCAAAGCCATATATGTCTGCTATTTCTGAACAAAGGGGATCCCAGAGAAGCATTTACAACCATTTCAGTGAGAAACCTAAAATTGTGAAAAATTTAACGTTTTTTTTAATTTGATCGCATTTGGCGGTGAAATGGTGGCATGAAATATACCAAAATTGGCCTAGATCAATACTAGGGGTTGTCTACTACACTACACTAAAGCTAAAATTATCCCTAAAGGCTCCCTACATGCTCCATAATTAACCCCTTAACTGCTGGGCATAATACACTTGTGGTGCGCAGTGGCATTTAGCGGCCTTCTAATTACCAAAAAGCAACGCCAAAGCCATATGTCTGCTATTTCTGAACAAAGGGGATCCCAGAGAAGAATTTACAACCATTTAAGCCATAATTGCACAAGCTGTTTGTAAATAATTTCAGTGAGAAACCAAAAGTTTGTGAAAAAATTAGTAAAAAAGTGAACGATTTTTTGTATTTAATCGCATTTGGCGGTGAAATGGTGGCATGAAATATACCAAAATGGGCCTAGATGAATACTTTGGGATGTCTACTAAAAAAAAATATATACATGTCAATGGATATTCAGAGATTCCTGAAAGATATTAGTGTTCTAATGTAACTAGCGCTAATTTTGAAAAATAATGGTTTGGAAATAGCAAAGTGCTAATTGTATTTATGGCCCTATAACTTACAAAAAAAGCAAAGAACATGTAAACATTGGGTATTTCTAAACTCAGGACAAAATTTAGAAACTATTTAGCATGGGTGTTTTTTGGTAGTTGTAGATGTGTAACAGATTTTGGGGGTCATAGTTAGAAAAAGTGTGTTTTTTTCAATTTTTTCCTCATATTTTTTTTTTTTTTTTATAGTAAATGATAAGATATGATGAAAATAATGGTATCTTTAGAAAGTCCATTTAATGGCGAGAAAAACGGTATATAATATGTGTGGGTACAGTAAATGAGTAAGAGGAAAATTACAGCTAAACACAAACACCGCAGAAATGTAAAAATAGCCTTGGTCCCAAACGGACAGAAAATGGAAAAGTGCTGTGGTCATTAAGGGGTTAAAGGTACATGCAACCCATTTTTTTTATTTCATGATTCAGATAGAGAATGCAATTTTAAGCAACTTTCTAATTTACTCCTGTTATAGATTTTCCTTCATTCTCTTGGTATGCTTTGTTGAAGGAACAGCAATGCACTTCTGGTTTCTAACTGAACACATGGGTGAGCCAATGACAGTCGGTATAAATATGCAGCCACCAATCAGCAGCTAGAACCTAGGCTCTTTGCTGCTCCTGAGCTTACCTAGATAAACATTTCAGCAAAGGATAAGAAGAAAAGGAAGGAAATTAAATCATAGAAGTAAATGAAAAAGTTGTTTAAAATTAAATTCTCTGTCTGAATCACAAAAGAAAATTTTGGGGTTTTATGTTCCTTTAAGGCTCGCTATATTCTATAAGGTGTCCTGGTATTTGCTCAACACATGCGCAATAGAATATGGCAAGCGCATGCGAATTACAGCAAGATAGGGAGTCCCAAAGACTTATTGGTAAACAGTGAAATTAAAACTCTTGTTCGGATTTACTGTTTACTTCATTAACTATGATAAAGTTGTAGGACAGTATTGGTCGAGCGCTGTTGCACATTACAAAGTGAGCGTTATCATCTCCCTTTTTCAGCACTGATAGGTACACTTGGTGCTCTCGCTGGCACAAAAGCAATAATGCAGCTCAAAAGAGATTAACCCTACTGTCTAGCGGCTAGATTTAGAGTTTTGTCGGTAACGACCCGCGTAGCTAACGCTGGCTTTTTTCTGGCCGCACATTTTAAAAACCTCTGGTATTGAGAGTTCACAGAATGGCTGCGTTAGGCTCCAAAAAGGGAGCGTACAGGCATATTTGATGCCACTGCAACTCTCGATACCAGAGTTGCTTACGGACGCGGCCAGCTTGAAAAACGTGCTCGTGCACGATTCCCCCATAGAAAACAATGGGGCTGTTTGAGCTGAAAAAAAACCTAACACCTGCAAAAAAGCCGCGTTCAGCTCCTAACGCAGCCCCATTGTTTCCTATGAGGAAACACTTCCTACGTCTGCATCTAACACTCTAACATGTACCCCGAGTCTAAACACCCCTAACCTTACACTTATTAACCCCTATTCTGCCGCCCCCGCTATCGCTGACCCCTGCATATTATTATTAACCCCTAATCTCCCGCTCCGTAAACCGCCGCTACTTACATTATCCCTATGTACCCCTAATCTGCTGCCCCTAACACCGCCGACCCCTATATTATATTTATTAACCCCTAATCTGCCCCCCACAACGTCCCCTCCACCTGCCTACACTTATTAACCCCTAATCTGCCGAGCGGACTGCACCGCTATTATAATAAAGTTATTAACCCCTAATCCGCCTCACTAACTCTATAATAAATAGTATTAACCCCTAATCTGCCCTCCCTAACATCGCCGACACCTAACTTCAAACATTAACCCCTAATCTGCCGACTGGAGCTCACCGCTATTCTAATAAATGTATTAACCTCTAAAGCTAAGTCTAACCCTAACACTAACACCCCCCCCCTAAGTTAAATATAATTTTATTCTAACGAAATAAATTAACTCTTATTAAATAAATTATTCCTATTTAAAGCTAAATACTTACCTGTAAAATAAATCCTAATATAGCTACAATATAAATTATATTTATATTATAGCTATTTTAGGATTTATATTTATTTTACAGGTAACTTCGTATTTATTTTAACCAGGTACAATAGCTATTAAATAGTTAAGAACTATTTAATAGCTAAAATAGTTAAAATAATTACAAAATTACCTGTAAAATAAATCCTAACCTAAGTTACAATTAAACCTAACACTACACTATCAATAAATTAATTAAATAAAATACCTACAATTACCTACATTTAAACCTAACACTACACTATCAATAAATTAATTAAATACAATATCTACAAATAAATACAATGAAATAAACTAACTAAAGTACAAAAAAATAAAAAAGAACTAAGTTACAAAAAATAAAAAAATATTTACAAACATCAGAAAAATATTACAACAATTTTAAACTAATTACACCTACTCTAAGCCCCCTAATAAAATAACAAAGCCCCCCAAAATAAAAAAATGCCCTACCCTATTCTAAATTACTAAAGTTCAAAGCTCTTTTACCTTACCAGCCCTGAACAGGGCCCTTTGCGGGGCATGCCCCAAAGAATTCAGCTCTTTTGCCTGTAAAAAAAACACATACAATACCCCCCCCCCCAACATTACAACCCACCACCCACATACCCCTAATCTAACCCAAACTCCCCTTAAATAAACCTAACACTAAGCCCCTGAAGATCTTCCTACCTTATCTTCACCATACCAGGTTCACCGATCGATCCAGAAGATCTCCTCCGATGTCTTGATCCAAGCCCAAGCGGGGGGCTGAAGATGTCCATGATCCGGCTGAAGTCTTCATCCAAGCGGGAGCTGAAGAGGTCCATGATCCGGCTGAAGTCTTCTATCAACGGCATCTTCAATCTTCTTTCTTCCGGATCCATCTTGCAGACCTCCGACGCGGAACATCCTGCTGGCCCGACGGACTACCGACGAATGAAGGCTCCTTTAAGGGACGTCATCCAAGATGGCGTCCCTCGAATTCCGATTGGCTGATAGGATTCTATCAGCCAATCCGAATTAAGGTAGGAATATTCTTATTGGCTGATGAAATCAGCCAATCAGAATCAAGTTCAATCCGATTGGCTGATCCGATCAGCCAATCAGATTGAGCTCGCATTCTATTGGCTGTTCCGATCATGTGGGTGGTGGGTTGTAATGTTGGGGGGGGGTATTGTATGTGTTTTTTTTACAGGCAAAAACATAATTTATGTAAGAACTTACCTGATAAATTCATTTCTTTCATATTAACAAGAGTCCATGAGCTAGTGACGTATGGGATATACATTCCTACCAGGAGGGGCAAAGTTTCCCAAACCTTAAAATGCCTATAAATACACCCCTCACCACACCCACAAATCAGTTTAACGAATAGCCAAGAAGTGGGGTGATAAGAAAAAAGTGCGAAGCATATAAAATAAGGAATTGGAATAATTGTGCTTTATACAAAAAAATCATAACCACCACAAAAAAGGGTGGGCCTCATGGACTCTTGTTAATATGAAAGAAATGAATTTATCAGGTAAGTTCTTACATAAATTATGTTTTCTTTCATGTAATTAACAAGAGTCCATGAGCTAGTGACGTATGGGATAATGAATACCCAAGATGTGGATCTTTCCACACAAGAGTCACTAGAGAGGGAGGGATAAAATAAAGACAGCCAATTCCTGCTGAAAATAATCCACACCCAAAATAAAGTTTAATGAAAAAACATAAGCAGAAGATTCAAACCGAAACCACTGCCTGAAGTACCTTTCTACCAAAAACTGCTTCAGAAGAAGAGAATACATCAAAATGGTAGAATTTAGTAAAAGTATGCAAAGAGGACCAAGTCGCTGCTTTGCAAATCTGATCAACTGAAGCTTCATTCCTAAACGCCCAGGAAGTAGAAACTGACCTAGTAGAATGAGCTGTAATCCTCTGAGGCGGAGTCTTACCCGATTTAACATAGGCAAGATGAATTAAAGATTTCAACCAGGATGCCAAAGAAATGGCAGAAGCTTTCTGGCCTTTTCTAGAACCAGAAAAGATGACAAATAGACTAGAAGTCTTTCGGAAAGATTTAGTAGCTTCAACATAATATTTCAAAGCTCTAACAACATCCAAAGAATGTAATGATTTCTCCTTAGAATTCTTAGGATTAGGACATAATGAAGGAACCACGATTTCTCTACTAATGTTGTTGGAATTCACAACCTTAGGTAAAAATTCAAAAGAAGTTCGCAACACCGCCTTATCCTGATGAAAAATCAGAAAAGGAGACTCACAAGAAAGAGCAGATAATTCAGAAACTCTTCTGGCAGAAGAGATGGCCAAAAGGAACAAAACTTTCCAAGAAAGCAATTTAATGTCCAATGAATGCATAGGTTCAAACGGAGGAGCTTGAAGAGCTCCCAGAACCAAATTCAAACTCCATGGAGGAGAAATTGACTTAATGACAGGTTTTATACGAACCAAAGCTTGTACAAAACAATGAATATCAGGAAGAATAGCAATCTTTCTGTGAAAAAGAACAGAAAGAGCAGAGATTTGTCCTTTCAAGGAACTTGCAGACAAACCCTTATCTAAACCATCCTGAAGAAATTGTAATATTCTCGGAATTCTAAAAGAATACCAAGAAAAATGATGAGTAAGACACCAAGAAATATAAGTCTTCCAGACTCTATAATATATCTCTCTAGATACAGATTTACGAGCCTGTAACATAGTATCAATCACAGAGTCAGAGAAACCTCTTTGACTAAGAATCAAGCGTTCAATCTCCATACCTTTAAATTTAAGGATTTCAGATCCGGATGGAAAAAAGGACCTTGCGACAGAAGGTCTGGTCTTAACGGAAGAGTCCATGGTTGGCAAGATGCCATCCGGACAAGATCCGCATACCAAAACCTGTGAGGCCATGCCGGAGCTATTAGCAGAACAAACGAGCATTCCCTCAGAATCTTGGAGATTACTCTTGGAAGAAGAACTAGAGGCGGAAAGATATAGGCAGGATGATACTTCCAAGGAAGTGATAATGCATCCACTGCCTCCGCCTGAGGATCCCGGGATCTGGACAGATACCTGGGAAGTTTCTTGTTTAGATGAGAGGCCATCAGATCTATCTCTGGAAGCCCCCACATTTGAACAATCTGAAGAAATACCTCTGGGTGAAGAGACCATTCGCCCGGATGCAACGTTTGGCGACTGAGATAATCCGCTTCCCAATTGTCTACACCTGGGATATGAACCGCAGAGATTAGACAGGAGCTGGATTCCGCCCAAACCAAAATTCGAGATACTTCTTTCATAGCCAGAGGACTGTGAGTCCCTCCTTGATGATTGATGTATGCCACAGTTGTGACATTGTCTGTCTGAAAACAAATGAACGATTCTCTCTACAGAAGAGGCCAAGACTGAAGAGCTCTGAAAATTGCACGGAGTTCCAAAATATTGATCGGTAATCTCACCTCCTGAGATTCCCAAACTGCCTGTGCCGTCAGAGATCCCCACACAGCTCCCCAACCTGTGAGACTTGCATCTGTTGAAATTACAGTCCAGGTCGGAAGAACAAAAGAAGCCCCCTGAATTAAACGATGGTGATCTGTCCACCACGTTAGAGAGTGTCGAACAATCGGTTTCAAAGATATTAATTGAGATATCTTCGTGTAATCCCTGCACCATTGGTTCAGCATACAGAGCTGAAGAGGTCGCATGTGAAAACGAGCAAAGGGGATCGCGTCCGATGCAGCAGTCATAAGACCTAGAATTTCCATGCATAAGGCTACCGAAGGGAATGATTGTGACTGAAGGTTTCGACAAGCTGTAATCAATTTTAGACGTCTCTTGTCTGTTAAAGACAGAGTCATGGACACTGAATCTATCTGGAAACCCAGAAAGGTTACCCTTGTTTGAGGAATCAAAGAACTTTTTGGTAAATTGATCCTCCAACCATGATCTTGAAGAAACAACACAAGTCGATTCGTATGAGACTCTGCTAAATGTAAAGACTGAGCAAGTACCAAGATATCGTCCAAATAAGGAAATACCACAATACCCTGTTCTCTGATTACAGACAGAAGGGCACCGAGAATCTTTGTGAAAATTCTTGGAGCTGTAGCAAGGCCAAACGGTAGAGCCACAAATTGGTAATGCTTGTCTAGAAAAGAGAATCTCAGGAACTGAAAATGATCTGGATGAATCGGAATATGCAGATATGCATCCTGTAAATCTATTGTGGACATATAATTCCCTTGCTGAACAAAAGGCAATATAGTCCTTACAGTTACCATCTTGAACGTTGGTATCCTTACATAACGATTCAATAATTTTAGATCCAGAACTGGTCTGAAGGAATTCTCCTTCTTTGGTACAATGAAGAGATTTGAATAAAACCCCATCCCCTGTTCCGAAATTGGAACTGGCATAATTACTCCAGCCAACTCTAGATCTGAAACACAATTCAGAAATGCTTGAGCTTTCACTGGATTTACTGGGACACGGGAAAGAAAAAATCTCTTTGCAGGAGGTCTCATCTTGAAACCAATTCTGTACCCTTCTGAAACAATGCTCTGAATCCAAAGATTGTGAAGAGAATTGATCCAAATTTCTTTGAAAAAACGTAACCTGCCCCCTACCAGCTGAACTGGAATGAGGGCCGTACCTTCATGTGAACTTAGAAGCAGGCTTTGCCTTTCTAGCAGGCTTGGATTTATTCCAGACTGGAGATGGTTTCCAAACTGAAACTGCTCCTGAGGACGAAGGATCAGGCTTTTGTTCTTTGTTGAAACGAAAACGATTGTTAGCCCTGTTTTTACCTTTAGATTTTTTATCCTGTGGTAAAAAAGTTCCTTTCCCACCAGTAACAGTTGAAATAATAGAATCCAACTGAGAACCAAATAATTTGTTTCCCTGGAAAGAAATGGAAAGTAGAGTTGATTTAGAAGCCATATCAGCATTCCAAGTCTTAAGCCATAAAGCTCTTCTGGCTAAGATAGCTAGAGACATAAACCTAACATCAACTCTAATAATATCAAAAATGGCATCACAGATAAAATTATTAGCATGCTGAAGAAGAATAATAATATCATGAGAATCACGATTTGCTACTTGTTGCGCTAGGGTTTCCAACCAAAAAGTTGAAGCTGCAGCAACATCAGCCAATGATATAGCAGGTCTAAGAAGATTACCTGAACACAGATAAGCTTTTCTTAGAAAGGATTCAATTTTTCTATCTAAAGGATCCTTAAACGAGGTACCATCTGACGTAGGAATGGTAGTACGTTTAGCAAGGGTAGAAATAGCCCCATCAACTTTAGGGATTTTGTCCCAAAATTCTAACCTGTCAGGCGGAACAGGATATAATTGCTTAAAACGTTTAGAAGGAGTAAATGAATTACCCAATTTATCCCATTCTTTGGAAATCACTGCAGAAATAGCATTAGGAACAGGAAAAACTTCTGGAATAACCGCAGGAGCTTTAAAAACCTTATCCAAACGTATAGAATTAGTATCAAGAGGACTAGAATCCTCTATTTCTAAAGCAATTAGTACTTCTTTAAGTAAAGAGCGAATAAATTCCATCTTAAATAAATATGAAGATTTATCAGCATCAATCTCTGAGATAGAATCCTCTGAACCAGAAGAGTCCAAAGAATCAGAATGATGGTGTTCATTTAAAAATTCATCTGTAGAGAGAGAAGATTTAAAAGACTTTTTACGTTTACTAGAAGGAGAAATAACAGACAAAGCCTTCTTTATGGATTCAGAAACAAAATCTCTTATGTTATCAGGAACATTCTGCACCTTAGATGTTGAGGGAACTGCAACAGGCAATGGTACATTACTAAAGGAAATATTATCTGCTTTAACAAGTTTGTCATGACAATTATTACAAACAACAGCTGGAGGAATAGCTACCAAAAATTTACAGCAGATACACTTAGCTTTGGTAGATCCAGCAGGCAGTGATTTTCCTGTAGTATCTTCTGGCTCAGATGCAACGTGAGACATCTTGCAATATGTAAGAGAAAAAACAACATATAAAGCAAAATAGATCAAATTCCTTATAAGACAGTTTCAGGAATGGGAAGGAATGCCAAATATCAAGCTTCTAGCAACCAGAAGCAAATGAAAAATGAGACTGAAATAATGTGGAGACAAAAGCGACGCCCATATTTTTTAGCGCCAAATAAGACGCCCACATTATTTGGCGCCTAAATGCTTTTGGCGCCAAAAATGACGCCACATCCGGAACGCCGACATTTTTGGCGCAAAATAACGTCAAAAAAATGACGTAACTTCCGGCGACACGTATGACGCCGGAAACGGAAAAGAATTTTTGCGCCAAAAAAGTCCGCGCCAAGAATGACGCAATAAAATGAAGCATTTTCAGCCCCCGCGAGCCTAACAGCCCACAGGGAAAAAAGTCAAATTTTTGAGGTAAGAAAAATATGATAATTCAATGCATAATCCCAAATATGAAACTGACTGTCTGAAAATAAGGAAAGTTGAACATTCTGAGTCAAGGCAAATAAATGTTTGAATACATATATTTAGAACTTTATAAATAAAGTGCCCAACCATAGCTTAGAGTGTCACAGAAAATAAGACTTACTTACCCCAGGACACTCATCTACATGTTTGTAGAAAGCCAAACCAGTACTGAAACGAGAATCAGTAGAGGTAATGGTAAATATAAGAGTATATCGTCGATCTGAAAAGGGAGGTAAGAGATGAATCTCTACGACCGATAACAGAGAACCTTATGAAATAGACCCCGTAGAAGGAGATCACTGCATTCAATAGGCAATACTCTCTTCACATCCCTCTGACATTCACTGCACGCTGAGAGGAAAACCGGGCTCCAACTTGCTGCGGAGCGCATATCAACGTAGAATCTAGCACAAACTTACTTCACCACCTCCCTTGGAGGCAAAGTTTGTAAAACTGATTTGTGGGTGTGGTGAGGGGTGTATTTATAGGCATTTTAAGGTTTGGGAAACTTTGCCCCTCCTGGTAGGAATGTATATCCCATACGTCACTAGCTCATGGACTCTTGTTAATTACATGAAAGAAAGAGCTGAATTCTTTGGGGCATTCCCCGCAAAGGGCCCTGTTCAGGGCTGGTAAGGTAAAAGAGCTTTGAACTTTAGTAATTTAGAATAGGGTAGGGCATTTTTTTATTTTGGGGGGCTTTGTTATTTTATTAGGGGGCTTAGAGTAGGTGTAATTCGTTTAAAATTGTTGTAATATTTTTCTGATGTTTGTAAATATTTTTTTATTTTTTGTAACTTAGTTCTTTTTTATTTTTTGTACTTTAGTTAGTTTATTTCATTGTATTTATTTGTAGATATTGTATTTAATTAATTTATTGATAGTGTAGTGTTAGGTTTAATTGTAGGTAGTTTATTTAATTTATTTATTGATAGTGTAGTGTTAGGTTTAATTGTAACTTAGGTTAGGATTTATTTTACAGGTAATTTTGTAATTATTTTAACTATTTTAGCTATTAAATAGTTCTTAACTATTTAATAGCTATTGTACCTGGTTAAAATAAATACAAAGTTACCTGCAAAATAAATATAAATCCTAAAATAGCTATAATATAAATATAATTTATATTGTAGCTATATTAGGATTTATTTTACAGGTAAGTATTTAGATTTAAATAGGAATAATTTATTTAATAAGAGTTAATTAATTTCGTTAGATTTAAATTATATTTAACTTAGGGGGGTGTTAGTGTTAGGGATAGACTTAGCTTTAGGGGTTAATACATTTATTAGAATAGCGGTGAGCTCCAGTCGGCAGATTAGGGGTTAATGTTTGAAGTTAGGTGTCGGCGATGTTAGGGAGGGCAGATTAGGGGTTAATACTATTTATTATAAGGTTAGTGAGGCGGATTAGGGGTTAATAACTTTATTATAATAGCGGTGCGGTCCGCTCGGCAGATTAGGGGTTAATAAGTGTAGGCAGGTGGAGGCGACGTTGTGGGGGGCAGATTTGGGGTTAATAAATATAATATAGGGGTCGGCGGTGTTAGGGGCAGCAGATTAGGGGTACATAAGGATAACGTAGATGGCGGTCGGCAGATTAGGGGTTAAATAAATGTAATCGAGTGGCGGCGATGTGGGGGGACCTCGGTTTTGGGGTACATAGGTAGTTTATGGGTGTTAGTGTACTTTAGAGCACAGTAGTTAAGAGCTTTATGAACCGGCGTTAGCCCAGAAAGCTCTTGACTACTGACTTTTTTCTGCGGCTGGAGTTTTGTCGTTAGATTTCTAATGCTCACTTCAGACACGACTCTAAATACCGGAGTTAGAAAGATCCCATTGAAAAGATAGGATATGCAATTGACGTAAGGGGATCTGCAGTATGGAAAAGTCGCGGCTGAAAAGTGAGCGTTAGACCCTTTCCTGACTGACTCCAAATACCGGCGATAGCCTAAAACCAGCGTTAGGAGCCTCTAACGATGGTTTTCACGGCTACCGCCAAACTCTAAATCTAGGCCTAGGTGTTGGTCAAGGGATTACTATTGCTCTATAGGGCTAACGAAAAATGAACATACCTCTGTGTGGATAAAAGGGGTTAAGCTTTACGTGCAGCTGATAAGGGGTTTATACAGATTTTTTTATCAGTTATTAGTGAGAAATGTATAACTGACTAAACACAAATTTGATATTCTCTTTGTGTCTGAAAGGAAAGAAAGAAAATAAAGAAAAATAATTATGTTTTTGAGAAGTGCAATAAGGGAAATATATAAAACTTAAAGGGATGGGAAAGTCAAAATTAAATTTGCATGATTCAGCTAGAGCATGTAATTTTAAGATACTAAACCCAAATTTTTATTTTATGATTGGAATAGAACATGCAATATTAAACATCTTTCTAATTTTTCTCCTATTATCAATTCTTCTTTGTTCTTTTGGTATCTTTATTTAAAAAAAAACAGGAATGAAAGCTTAGGAGCAAGCCCATTTTTGGTTCAGATCCTGGATAGTGCTTGCTGATTGGTGGCTACATTTAAGTTTTAAAAAAACGAGGACCATTGCTATAGATAATTTGTGTTATTACAACAACAGTAAGCAAGAAAACAAAATGTATGCTTACCAGATAAATTCCTTTTTTCATGGCATGGAGAGTCCACGACTTCACTCCTTACTGATGGGAAATACAACTCCTGGCCACAGGAGGAGGCAAAGACACCCCAGCCAATGGCTTAAATTTCCCTCCCACTTCCCCTATCCCCCCAGTCATTTGTCAGAGGGAACGAGGAAAAGTAGGAGAAACATCAGGGTATAAAGGTGCCAGAAGAAAACACAAAAAGGGAGCCGTCCAAATAAAAACATCTTACGGGCGGGGTCGTGGACTTTCCCTGCCAGGAAAGAAAGGAATTTATCTGGTAAGTATAAATTTTGTTTTCTTTTCATAAGGCAGGGAGAGTCCACGACTTCATTCCTTACTGATGGGAAAACAATACCCAAGCTCCAGAGGACACTGAAGGAATAACGGGAGGCGATAAGAAAGAGGCGGACCCTAATCTGAGGGCACCACAGCCTGCAAAACCTTTCTCCCGAAAGTTGCTTCAGCCGAAGCAAACAGATCAAACTTGTAAAATTTAGAAAAAGTATGCAAGGAGGACCAGGTAGCTGCCTTACAAATCTGATCCATAGAGGCTTCGTTCTTAAAAGCCCAGGAAGAAGCTACTGCTCTAGTGGAATGAGCCGCAATCCTCTCAGGAGGCTATCCCGCTGTCTCATATGCTAGGTGGATGACTCTCCTCAACCAGAAAGACAGGGAAGACGTAGTGGCCTTCTGACCCCTATGTTTACCTGCATAGATCACAAACAAAGATGAAGATTGTCTGAACTACTTAGTAGCCTGAAGGTAAAACGTCAAGGCACTAACCACATCTAAATTGTGAAGCAAACGTTCCTTTACCGAGGAAGGAACAACATTCTCTATATTAATGTTCCGATCTGACACCACCTTAGGAAGAAAACCTAACTTAGTACGTAAAACTGCCTTATCGGCATGAAAAACAAGGTATGGGGGGTCCAATTGCAAGACAGAAATCTCAGAGACTCTGAGAGCAGAGGCAATAGCCAATAGAAATAGAACCTTCCAAGATAACAGTTTAATGTCAACATTATGCATAGGCTCAAACGGAGCCTGCCGCAAAACACTCCAAGGCGGAGACACCTTTCTAAACACAGGTCTGATCCTAGTCAGAGCCTTAAAGGACTGTACATCCGGAAACTCAGCTAATCTTTTGTGCAGCAACACCGACAGGGCCGATATCTGTCCCTTCAGGGAACTAACAGATAGACCCTTCTCCAGTCCATTCTGGAGAAAAGATACAATTCTGGCAACCTTAACCTTATTCCAAGTAAAACCCCGCTCCTCACACCAGTGCAGGTAAGTCTGCTACACCTTATGGAAGATGCGTTGAGTAACTGGCTTAACCCCTTAATGACCGAGGACGTGCAGGGTAGGTCCTCAAAAAAAAGAGAGTTAACGCCTGAGGACGTACCCTGCACATCCTCGGTCTGGAAAGCAGCTGGAAGCGATCCTGCTCGCTTCCAGCTGCTTTCCAGTTATTGCAGTGATGCCTTGGTATCGAGGCATCCTGCAATAACCATTTTTAGCCATCCGATGCAGAGAGAGCCACTCTATGGCCCTCTCTGCACCGGACATCGATGGCCGGTATCGTTGGTGGGTGGGAGCAGGTGGCGGCCATCGATGGGCCTTGTGATGTGGAGGGGGCGGGATCATGGGCGGGGATGTCCGGGGGCACGCACGGACGCACCCACATGCACGGGGAGGCGGGGCGGGCGCGTGCACGGGGAGGGAGCGGGTGGGAACCGCTACACTACAGAAATGTTGGTGTTAAAAGTGGGAAAAAGGGGGGGAATAGATTTTATTAAAAACGATCAGTCAGGGGGTGGGGGGTTGGTCTGTGGGGGGGGGGGAGCTACACTACAGAAAAAAATGAAAATAAATAAATAAAACCATTTTTTTTTTTGCAAATTGGGTACTGGCAGACACCAAAGATGGCCCCCAATAAGGCAGAGGGGGAGGGTTAGAGAGCTGTTTTGGGGGGGGAATCAGGGAGATTGGGGGCTAAGGGGGGATCCTACATAGCAGCATATGTAAATATGCTAAAAAATAAATTACAAATATTCAAAGATACCTTTTATTTTAGTACTGGCAGACTTTCTGACAGTACTTAAGATGGCGGGGACAATTGGCGGGTGGGGGAGGGAAGGGAGCTGTTTGGGAGGGATCAGGGGTGTGATGTGTCAAGTGGGACGCTGATCTCTACACTAGAGCTAAAATTAACCCTGCAAGCTCCCTACAAACTACCTAATTAACCCCTTCACTGCTAGCCATAATACACGTGTGATGCGCAGCAGCATTTAGCAGCCTTCTAATTACCAAAAAGCAACGCCAAAGCCATATATGTCTGCTATTTCTGAACAAAGTGGATCCCAGAGAAGCATTTACAATCATTTGTGCCATAATTGCACAAGCTGTTTGTAAATAATTTCAGTGAGAAACCTAAAGTTTGTGAAAAATGTAAAGTTTTTTTTTTAATTTGATCGCATTTGGCGGTGAAATGGCGGCATGAAATATACCAAAATGGGCCTAGATCAATACTTGGGGTTGTATACTACACTAAAGCTAAAATTAACCATAGAAGCTCCCTACATGCTCCCTAATTAACCCCTTCACTGCTGGGCATAATACACGTGTGGTGCGCAGTGGCATTTAGCAGCCTTCTAATTACCAAAAAGCAAAGCCAAAGCCATATATGTCTGCTATTTATTAACAAATGGGATCCCAGAGAAGCATTTACAACCATGTTTTGTAAATAATTTCAGTGACAAACCTAAAGTTTGTGAAAAAATTTGTGAAAAAGTGAACAATTTGTTTTATTTGATCGCATTTGGCGGTGAAATGGTGGCATAAAATATGCCAAAATGGGCCTAGCTCAATACTTTGGGATGTCTTCTAAAAAAAATATATATATATATATATATATATATATATATATACACATGTCAAGGGATATTCAGGTATTCCTGACAGATATCAGGGTTCCAATGTAACTAGCGCTAATTTTGAAAAAAAAACAGAATTTATGCTTACCTGATAAATTACTTTCTCTTGCGGTGTATCCAGTCCACAGCGTCATCCTTTACTTGTGGGATATTCTCATTCCCTACAGGAAGTGGCAAAGAGAGCACACAGCAGAGCTGTCCATATAGCTCCCCCTCCGGCTCCGCCCCCCCAGTCATTCGACCGAAGGTTAGGAGAAAAAGGAGAAACCATTGGTTGCAGTGGTGACTGTAGTTTAAACAAAAAAATTATTTACCTGAATTAATTGCCAGGGCGGGTCGTGGACTGGATACACCGCAAGAGAAAGTAATTTATCAGGTAAGCATAAATTCTGTTTTCTCTTGCAAGGTGTATCCAGTCCACGGCGTCATCCTTTACTTGTGGGATACCAATACCAAAGCTTTAGGACACGGATGAAGGGAGGGAACAAGACAGGTACCTTAAACGGAAGGCACCACTGCTTGCAAAACCTTTCTCCCAAAAATAGCCTGTGAAGAAGCAAAAGTATCGAATTTGTAAAATTTGGCAAAAGTATGCAGTGAAGACCAAGTCGCTGCCTTACCAATCTGTTCAACAGAAGCCTCATTCTTGAAAGCCCATGTAGAAGCCTCATTCTTGAAAGCCCATGTGGAAGCCACAGCTCTGGTAGAATGACCAGTAATTCGTTCAGGAGGCTGCTGGCCAGCAGTCTCATAAGCCAACCTAATGATGCTTTTCAGCCAGAAGGAAAGAGAGGTAGCAGTCGCTTTCTGACCTCTCCTCTTACCAGAATAAATGACAAATAAGGATGATGTTTGTCTGAAGTCTTTAGTTGCTTGTAAATAGAATTTTAAAGCACGAACCACATCAAGATTGTGTAGCAGGCGTTCCTTCTTTGAAGATGGGTTAGGAAACAGAGAAGGAACTATTATTTCCTGGCTAATATTCTTGTTAGAAACAACCTTAGGAAGAAAACCAGGTTTGGTACGCAAAACAACCTTATCTGCGTGAAACACCAGGTAAGGTGAATCACACTGTAAAGCAGACAATTCTGAAACTCTTCAAGCAGAAGAGATAGCTACCAAAAACAGAACTTTCCAAGATAATAACTTAATATCTATGGAATGTAAAGGTTCAAATGGAACCCCTTGAAGAACTGAAAGAACTAGATTAAGACTCCATGGCGGAGCCACAGGTTTATAAACAGGCTTGAGTCTGACTAGAGCCTGAGCAAACTCTTGAACGTCTGGAACCTCTGCCAGACACTTGTGTAAGAGAATAGACAGAGCAGATATCTGTCCCTTTAAGGAACAAGCTGACAATCCTTTCTCCAATCCTTCTTGGAGAAAAGACAATATTCTGGGAATCCTAATCTTACTCCATGAGTAACCCTTGGATTCACACCAACAAAGATATTTTCGCCATATCTTATGGTAGATTTTCCTAGTGACAGGCTTTCTAGCCTGAATCAGAGTATCTATAACTGACTCAGAGAAACCACGCTTTGATAGAATTAAGTGTTCAATCGCCAAGCAGTCAGACGCAGAGAAACTAGATTTGGATGCTTGAATGGACCCTGTATTAGAAGATCCTGCCTCATTGGCAGTGTCCATGGTGGAACATATGTCATTTCCACTAGGTCTGCATACCAAGTCCTGCGTGGCCACACAGGCGCTATCAGAATCACTGAAGCCTTCTCCTGCTTGATTCTGGCGACCAGACGAGGAAGAAGAGGAAACGGTGGAAAGACATAAGCCAGATTGAAGGACCAAGGCGCTGCTAGAGCATCTATCAATACCGCCTTGGGGTCCCAGGACCTGGATCCGTAGAGAGGAAGCTTGGTGTTCTGACGGGACGCCATCAGATCCAATTCTGGAGTGTCCCATAGCTGAGTCAGCTGAGCAAAAACCTCCGTGTGGAGTTCCCACTCCCCCGGGTGAAAGGTCTGACGACTTAGAAAATCCGCTTCCCAGTTGTCCACTCCTGGGATGTGAATTGCTGAGAGATGGCAGGAGTGATCCTCCGCCCACCTGATTATTTTGGAGACTTCCTTCATCGCTAAGGAACTCTTCGTTCCCCCCTGATGATTGATGTAAGCTACAGTCGTGATGTTGTCCGACTGAAATCTGATGAATTTGGCCGCAGCTAGTTGAGGCCATGCCTGAAGCGCATTGAATATCGCTCTCAGTTCCAAAATGTTTATCGGGAGAAGAGATTCTTCCCGAGACCATAAGCCCTGAGCTTTCAGGGAGTCCCAGACTGCACCCCAGCCTAACAGACTGACATCGGTCGTTACAATGATCCATTCTGGTCTGCGGAAACATGTTCCCTGAGACAGATGATCCTGAGACAACCACCAGAGAAGAGAGTCTCTGGTCCCCTGGTCCAATTGTATCTGAGGAGAAAAGTCTGCGTAATCCCCATTCCACTGTTTGAGCATGCACAGTTGCAGTGGTCTGAGATGTATTCGAGCAAAAGGGACTATGTCCATTGCCGCTACCATTAACCCGATTGCCTCCATGCACTGGGCTATAGATGGCTGAGGAGTGGAATGAAGAACTCGGCAGGTAGCTAAAAGCTTTAACTTTCTGACCTCCGTCAGAAATATCTTCATTTCTACCGAATCTATTAGTGTTCCCAGGAAGGGAACCCTTGTGAACGGGGACAGAGAACTCTTTTCGATGTTCACCTTCCACCCGTGAGACCTTAGAAAGTCCAGTACAATCTCTGTGTGAGCCTCTGATCTGGGAAAATACGCCGCCTGAATTAGGATGTTGTCTAGGTAAGGTGCTACTGCTATGCCCCGCGGTCTTAGCACCGCCAGAAGGGAACCTAGCACCTTTGTGAAAATTCTGGGAGCAGTGGCCAAACCGAAAGGAAGAGCCACGAACTGGTAATGCTTGTCCAGAAAAGCGAACCTGAGAAACTGGTGATGATCTTTGTGCATAGGGATATGTAGGTACGCATCCTTTAAATCCACGGTAGTCATATATTAACCTTCCTGGATCATTTGTAAGATTGTTTGAATGGTCTCCATCTTGAATGATGGGACTGAGGAATTTGTTTAGAATTTTTAGATCCAGGATTGGTCTGAAAGTTCCCTCTTTTTTGGGAACCACAAACAGGTTTGAGTAAAAGCCCGTTCCTTGTTCTGCAAGTGGAACTGGACATATCACTCCCATCGTGAGTAGAGCTTCTACACAGCGTAAGAACGCCTCTTTCTTTGTCTGGTCTGAAGACAGACGAGAAATGTGAAACCATCCCTTTAGAGGGGAGTCCTTGAATTCTAGAAGATATCCCTGGGTAACAATCTCTACTGCCCAGGGATCGTGAACATCTCTTGCCCAAGCCTGAGCGAAGAGAGAGAGTCTGCCCCCTACCAGATCCGGTCCTGGATCGGGGGCTACCCCTTCATGCTGTCTTGGTAGCAGCTGCAGGCTTTTTGGCCTGTTTACCCTTGTTCCAGCCCTAGTAAGGCTTCCAGGTTGCCTTGGGCTGCGAAGCATTACCCTCTTGCTTTGCAGCTGTAGATGCTGAAGCCGGACCGCTCCTGAAGTTACGAAAGGAACGAAAATTAGCTTTGTTTCTAGCCTTAAAGGGCTTGTCCTGAGGGAGAGCATGGCCCTTTCCCCCGGTGATTTCTGAAATAATCTCTTTCAATTCTGGCCCGAAAAGGGTCTTCCCCTTGAAAGGGATATTTAATAATTTAGATTTTGACGACAAATTGGCCGACCATGACTTGAGCCAAAGTGCTCTGCACGCCATAATGGCGAAACCTGAATTTTTTGCCGCTAACTTAGCTAACTGCAAGGCGGCATCTGTGATAAAAGAATTAGCCAGCTTTAAAGCCTTAATTCTATCCATAATTTCGTCGTATGAGGTCTCCGTCTGGAGCGACTCCTCCAGCGCCTCAAACCAGAAAGCCGCTGCAGTAGTTACAGGAATAATGCAGGCAATAGGTTGGAGAAGGAAACCTTGTTGAACAAAAATTTTCTTAAGTAAACCTTCTAATTTTTTATCCATAGGATCTTTAAAAACACAACTATCTTCAATTGGTATGGTTGTGCGCTTAGCAAGAGAAGAAACAGCCCCCTCAACCTTAGGGACCGTCTGTCACGAGTCCCGCCTGGGGTCAATTATGGGGAACATTTTCTTAAAAATAGGGGGGGAACAAAAGGGACACCTGGTCTATCCCACTCCCTAGTAACAATATCTGCAGCCCTTTTAGGGATCGGAAACGCATCAGTGTATACTGGGACCTCTAAGTATTTGTCCATTTTACACAATTTCTCTGGGATCACCATAGGATCACAATCATGGCTAATACCTCCCTCAGCAATACGCGGAGGTGTTCCAGCTTAAATTTAAACGCTAATTAATCTGATTCTGCCCACTGAGAAACCTTTCCTGAGTCAGAAATTTCTCCTTCAGACATCAAATCCCTCACCGCTACTTCAGAGTGTTGTGAGGGTACATCAGATAGACCTCCCAAAGCTTCTGACTGCTCATAATCTGTTCTTAAAACAGAGCTATCACACTTTGTAGGAAAAACTGGCAGTTTGGATAGGAATGTCGCAAGGGAATTATCCATGACTGTCGCTAATTGTTGTAATGTAATAGGGGCCAATGCACTAGAGGTACTAGGCATTGCTTGCGCGGGCGTAACTGGTGGCGACACATGGGGGGAGGAAGGAGGGCTATACTCATTACCTTCCGTCAAAGAATCATCTAGGGCTACATTTTTTAAGTGACACAATATGATCTTTAAAGTGTATAGACACATTAGTGCACTTGGGACACAATTTTAGAGGGGGTTCCACCATGGCTTCTAAACACATAGAGCAAGGCCTCTCCTTAGTGTCAGACATGTTTAACAGACTAGTATTATTCACAAGCAGGCTTGGAAACACTTTATTCAAATAAAATTTACAATTTGGAAAAAAACGTTACTGTGCCTTTAAGAAATAAAAAGCGCACACAATTTTACCAAACCGTGAAAAATGATCCAATCTTTGTGAAATTTTTACCGTATGAGCCTAAGGCTTTGAAATGATTGCACAACAATTTTCAGCCCGATTAACCCCTTAATGCCCAAACCGGGCTGCTGTGGCCCTACCTGCCCTTGGGGATTAGTTTTGTGGAAAACAAGCTTCTATGAAGTCCTCAAGCAGTCTTTGGACCCCCCACGTGAAGCTGCATGAACTGTCTGCAAATATTAACTGCGCAACTGAGGCGCGAAAATTAGGCCCCCTCCACTCCGGAGGTGTGGGGCCTTCAAAATCCCAAATAAGTGACTAAACATATGCCATGTGGAAGATAACCCCATAATAACACACCAAAGTGCTTGAAAAATGTCTATAACGAGTAATTTTTCCCAAAAAATAATCGATTGCCCTGTAACAGTGTCCACCAGTCTATTGAGCCCTGTTAAGTAAGCCTTCACTTCTATACTGAGTCTCAGAACATAGCTTACCTTCCCCACATGGGGATTCTTGTCAGTCTTCTAGCATTAACTCAGTCTTGTCTAGAAAAAGATGACTGAACATACCTTATTGCAGTTAAGCCTGCAAACTGTTCCCCCCAACTGAAGTTTTCTGGTACTCCTCAGTCCTGTGTGGGAACAGCAGTGGATTTTAGTTACAACATGCTAAAATCATTTTCCTCTCAGCAGAATTCTTCATCACATTTCTGCTATAGAGTAAATAGTACAAACCGGCACTATTTAAAAATAACAAACTTTTGATTGAATATATAAAACTACAAATCTAACACCACATTAACTTTACCCTCCCGTAGAGTGGCCCTGCTGCCAGAGCCGGCAAAGAGAATGACTGGGGGGCGGAGCCGGAGGGGGAGCTATATGGACAGCTCTGCTGTGTGCTCTCTTTGCCACTTCCTGTAAAGAATGAGAATATCCCACAAGTAAAGGATGACGCCGTGGACTGGATACACCTTGCAAGAGAAAAGTGGTTTGGAAATAGCAAAGTGCTACTTGTATTTATTGCCCTATAACTTGCAAAAAAAGCAAAGAACATGTAAACATTGGGTATTTCTAAACTCAGGACACAATTTAGAAACTATTTAGCATGGGTGTTTTTTGGTGCTTGTAGATGTGTAACAGATTTTGGGGGTCAAAGTTAGAAAAAGTGTGTTTTTTCCATGTTTTCATCATATTTTGTATTTTGTTTTATAGCAAATTATAAGATATGATGAAAATAATGGTATCTTTTGAAAGTCCATTTAATGGCGAGAAAAACAGTATATAATATGTGTGGGTACAGTAAATGACTAAGAGGAAAATTACAGCTAAACACAAACATCGCAAAAATGTAAAAATAGCCTTGGTCCCAAACGGACAGAAAATGGAAAAGTGCTGTGGTCATTAAGGGGTTAAGAGCTTGAATCAAAGTGTCAATGACACTCTCAGAAAAACCTCTCTTGGCTAAGACTAAGCGTTCAATCTCCATGCAGTCAGCCTCAGAGAATCTAGATTTTGATGTAGGAAGGGACCCTGTATCAGCAGGTCCCTGTGACAAAGTAACCTCCACTGAGGAGATGAGGACATTCTCACCAGATCCACAAACCAAGTTTTTTGGGGCCAGGATGGAGCAATTAGAATCACTGTTGCTAGCTCTTGTTTTATTCGGGCCACTACATGAGGGAGAAGAGGTAATGGAGGAAGGAGATATATGAGTTTGAACCTCAATGGAACCACTAGGGCATCTATTAGATCCGCTTGAGGATCCCTCGATCTCGACCCGTACCTGGGTAGTTTGGCATTAATATGAGAGGCCATAAGGTCTATCTCTGGCGTCCCCCATCTGCTGCAAATACCTCGGGGTGGAGTGACCATTCACCCGGGTGAAAGGATTGCCTTCTGTGGAAGTCTGCTTTCCAGTTGGGAACCACAAAGAGGTTTGAATAGAACCCCAGACCTTTTTCTGATGCAGGTACCGGGACAATTACTCCTAAAGAGACTAGATCCTGTACGCAACCTAAAAAGGCTGTCCTCTTCTCTGGTCTTGTAGACAGTCTGGAGAGTAGGAATCTGCCCCTGGGTGGATGAGATTTGAATCCTATCCGGTATCCCTGATATACGACCTCTAGAGCCCTAGGATCCATGCGTCTGAGAAAAGCGACAATCTGCCCATTCATGCCGATTTGTTATCGGTGGGCTTCTTTGTTCGGTTTTCAAGTACTCTTGGGCTGCTTGGGTTTGGATGAAGATTGAGATAGTTGGGACTTGTCCGAACGAAAGGAACGAAAATTAGAGGACCGCCATCCCTTAGGTCTGTTCTTCTTATCCTGAGGTAGGAAGGCACCTTTTCCTCCAGTAAACATAGAAATGAAGGAGTCCAGACCTGGTCCGAATAAGATATTTCCCTTGAAAGGAAGAGAAAGGAGTCCGGATTTAGAAGTCATTTCCGCAGACCAAGACTTCAACCAGAGAGCCCTGCAGGCTAGGACCACAAAACCTGAAGCCTTTGCATTCAGGCGTATAATCTGCATATTCACATCACAGATGAAGGAATTAGCAACTCTTAGAGTCTTAATTCTCTCCTGAATATCCTTGAGGGGAGATTCCACCACAATAAATTCAGACAGAGAGTCGCACCAGTAGGTGGCTGCCAAAGCCACCGCGGCCAACGGTTGGAATAAAAATCCTCTGTGTTGGAAGAGCTATTTTCAAGAGGAATAGTAGTACGCTTAGCTAGTGTCTAAATGGCGCCTTCCACCTTAGGGATGGAACCCCACAATTCCAGTTGAGAGTCAGGGATTGGAAACAATTTCTTAAAGGTTGACGAGGGAGAAAAAAACATAATTTATGCTTACCTGATAAATTTATTTCTCTTGTAGTGTTGTCAGTCCACGGGTCATCCATTACTTATGGGATATATTCCCTTCCCAACAGGAAGTTGCAAGAGGATCACCCAAGCAGAGCTGCTATATAGCTCCTCCCCTCACATGTCATATCCAGTCATTCGACGAAACAAGACAAGAAAGGAGAAACCATAGGGTGCAGTGGTGACTGGAGTTTTAATTAAAATTTAGATCTGCCTTAAAAAGACAGGGCGGGCTACAAGAGAAATAAATTTATCAGGTAAGCATAAATTATGTTTTCTCTTGTTAAGTGTATTCAGTCCACGGGTCATCCATTACTTATGGGATACCAATACCAAAGCCAAAGTACACGGATGATGGGAGGGACAAGGCAGGAACTTAAACAGAAGGAACCACTGCCTGTAGAACCTTTCTCCCAAAGACAGCCTCCGAAGAAGCAAAAGTGTCAAATTTGTAAAATTTTGAAAAAGTGTGAAGCGAAGACCAAGTTGCAGCCTTGCAAATCTGTACAACAGAGGCCTCATTCTTAAAGGCCCAGGTGGAAGCCACAGCTCTAGTGGAATGAGCTGTAATTCTTTCAGGGGGCTGCTGTCCAGCAGTCTCATAGGCTAAACGTATTATGCTACGAAGCCAGAAGGAGAGAGAGGTTGCCAAAGCTTTTTGACCTCTCCTCTGACCAGAGTACACGACAAACAGGGAAGAAGTTTGACGAAAATCTTTAGTTGCCTGTAAATAGAACTTCAGGGCACGGACTACGTCCAGATTTTGCAAAAGTCGTTCCTTCTTTGAAGAAGGATTAGGACATAATGATGGAACAACAATCTCCTGATTGATATTCCTGTTAGAAACTAACTTAGGTAAAAACCCAGGTTTAGTACGCAGAACTACCTTGTCTGAATGGAAAATCAGATAAGGAGAATCACAATGTAAGGCCGATAACTCAGAGACTCTTCGAGCCGAGCCGAGGAAATAGTCATCAAAAACAGAACTTTCCAAGATAAAAGCTTAATATCATTGGAATGAAGGGGTTCAAACGGAACCCCTTGAAGAACTTTAAGAACCAAGTTTAAGCTCCACGGAGGAGCAACAGTCTTAAACACAGGCTTAATCCTAGCCAAAGCCTGACAAAAAGACTGGACGTCTGGAACTTCTGCCAGAAGTTTGTGTAAGAGAATAGACAGAGCAGAAATCTGTCCCTTTAACGAAGTAGCAGATAAGACCTTTTCTAAACCCTCTTGTAGAAAGGACAATATCCTAGGAATCCTAACCTTACTCCATGAGTAACCCTTGGATTCGCACCAATATAAATATTTACGCCATATCTTATGGTAAATTTTTCTGGTAACAGGCTTCCGTGCCTGTATTACAGTATCAATAACTGACTCAGAGAAGCCACGCTTTGATAGGATCAAGCGTTCAATCTCCATGCAGTCAGCCTCAGAGAAATTAGATTTGGATGTTTGAAAGGACCTTGTATTAGAAGGTCCTGCCTCAGAGGTAGAGACCATGGTGGACAGGACGACATGTTCACTAGGTCTGCATACCAGGTCCTGCGAGTCCATAATCCCTGAGCCTTCAGGGAGTTCCAGACTGCGCCCCAACCTAGAAGGCTGGCATCTGTTGTTACAATTGTCCAATCTGGCCTGCGAAAGGTCATCCCCTTGGACAGATGGACCCGAGAAAGCCACCAGAGAAGAGAATCTCTGGTCTCTTGATCCAGATTTAGTAGAGGGAACAAATCTGAGTAATCCCCATTCCACTGACTTAGCATGCATAATTGCAGGGGTCTGAGATGCAGGCGCGCAAATGGTACTATGTCCATTGCCACTACCATTAAGCCGATTACTTCCATGCACTGAGCTACTGACGGGCGTGGAATGGAATGAAGGACACGGCAAGCATTTAAGAGTTTTGATAACCTGACCTCCGTCAGGTAAATTTTCATTTCTACAGAGTCTATCAGAGTCCCTAGGAAGGAGACTCTTGTGAGTGGTGATAGAGAACTCTTTTCCATGTTCACCTTCCACCCATGCGACCTCAGAAATGCCAGAACTATCTCTGTATGAGACTTGGCAATTTGAAAACTTGACGCTTGTATCAGAATGTCGTCTAGGTACGGCGCCACCGCTATGCCTCGCGGTCTTAGCACCGCTAGGAGTGAGCCCAGAACCTTTGTAAAAATTCTCGGGGCCGTAGCTAACCCGAAGGGAAGAGCTACAAACTGGTAATGCCTGTTTAGAAAGGCAAATCTTAGGTACCGATAATGATCTTTGAGAATCGGTATATGAAGGTAGGCATCCTTTAAGTCTACTGTGGTCATGTATTGACCCTCTTGGATCATGGGTAGGATGGTTCGAATAGTTTCCATTTTGAATGATGGAACTCTTAGGAATTTGTTTAAGATTTTTAGGTCCAAGATTGGTCTGAAGGTTCCCTCTTTATTGGGAACCACAAACAGATTTGAGTAAAACCCTTGCCCTTGTTCCGTCCGCGGAACTGGGTGGATCACTCCCATTACTAAGAGGTCTTGCACACAGCGTAGAAATGCCTCTTTCTTTATTTGGTTTGCTGATAACCTTGAAAGATGAAATCTCCCTTGTGGAGGAGAAGCTTTGAAGTCCAGAAGATATCCCTGAGATATGATCTCCAACGCCCAGGGATCCTGGACATCTCTTGCCCAAGCCTGGGCGAAGAGAGATAGTCTGCCCCCCACTAGATCCGTTTCCGGATCGGGGGCCCTCTCTTCATGCTGTCTTAGGGGCAGAAGTAGGCTTTCTGGCCTGCTTGCCCTTGTTCCAGGGCTGGTTAGCATTCCAGCCCTGTCTGTAACGAGCAACAGGTCCTTCCTGTTTTGGAGCGGAGGAAGTTGATGCTGCTCCTGCCTTGAAGTTACGAAAGGCACGAAAATTAGACTGCTTGGCCTTTGATTTGGCCCTGTCCTGAGGAAGAGTATGACCCTTACCTCCAGTAATGTCAGCAATAATTTCTTTCAAGCCGGGCCCGAATAAGGTCTGCCCTTTGAAAGGAATATTAAGCAATTTAGATTTAGAAGTCACGTCAGCTGACCAGGATTTAAGCCATAGCGTTCTGCGCGCCTGGATGGCGAATCCGGAGTTCTTAGCCGTTAGTTTGGTTAAATGTACAACAGCATCAGAAACAAATGCATTAGCTAGCTTAAGTGCTTTAAGCTTGGCCATAATCTCATCCAATGGAGCTGTGCGAATGGCCTCTTCCAGAGACTCAAACCAGAATGCCGCAGCAGCAGTGACAGGCGCAATGCATGCAAGGGGCTGTAAGATAAAACCTTGTTGAACAAACATTTTCTTAAGGTAACCTTCTAAATTTTTATCCATTGGATCTGAAAAAGCACAACTATCCTCCACCGGGATAGTGGTACGTTTAGCTAAAGTAGAAACTGCTCCCTCCACCTTAGGTACCGTCTGGCAAAAGTCTCGTGTGGTGGCGTCTATTGGAAACATTTTTCTAAATATCCGAGGAGGGGAAAAGGGCACACCGGGTCTATCCCACTCCTTGCTAATAATTTCTGTAAGCCTTTTAGGTATAGGAAACACGTCAGTACACACCGGTACCGCAAAGTATCTATCCAACCTACATATTTTCTCTGGAATTGCAACCGTGTTACAATCATTCAGAGCTGCTAATACCTCCCCTAGCAATACACGGAGGTTCTCAAGCTTAAATTTAAAATTAGAAATCTCTGAATCCGGTCTCCCTGGATCAGATCCGTCACCCACAGAATGAAGCTCTCCGTCCTCATGTTCTGCAACTTGTGACGCAGTATCGGACATGGCTCTCACATCATCAGCGCGCTCTGTCCTTAACCCAGAGCTATCGCGCTTGCCTCTTAATTCAGGCAATTTAGATAATACCTCTGTCATAACAGCAGCCATGTCTTGCAAAGTGATTTGTATGGGCCTCTCTGATGTACTTGGCGCCACAATATCACGCGCCTCCGGAGCGGGAGGCAAAGGTACTGACACGTGAGGAGAGTTAGTCGGCATAACTTCCCCCTCTTTGTCTGGTGATAATTTCTTTACAAAATAAAATTTGACTTTTATTCAAAGTGACATCAATACATTTAGTACACATATTTATGTGGGGCTCCACATTGGCCTTCAAACATAGTGAACAAACAGATTCATCTGTGTCAGACATGTTTAAACAGACTAGCAAGCTTGGAAAATCCTTTCAAATAAGTTTACAAGCAATATAAAAAAAAACGCTACTGCGCCTTTAAGAAGCACAAAAAATTGTCACAGTTGAAATAACAATGAACCAAATCAGTTATAGCAACCACATTTTCACAGTAAATGTATTAAGTTAGCAAAGCATTGCACCCACTAGCAAATGGATGATTAACCCCTTAATACCCAAAAACGGATAATCAATTTAACAATTAACGTTTTTATCACAGTCAAACACACTGTCACAGGTCTGCTGTGACTGATTACCTCCCTCAAAATGAATTTTGAAGACCCCTGAGCTCTCTAGAGACGTCCTGGATCAAGGAGGAAGAAGCAGGAAGACTGTAACTGAATTTTTACTGCGCAAAAAAGCGCTAAAATAGGCCCCTCCCACTCATATTACAACAGTGGGAAACCTCAGTTAATCGTTTCTATGTAGAAATAAACTACAGCCATGTGGAAAATCATGCCCCAAAAGATTTATCACCAAAGTACCTCACAAAAAAACGAATAACATGCCAGTAAACGTTCTAAACATGCACTTTAAAAATTAGGTAGTGTTATTAATAAGCCTGCTACCAGTCGCTTCTACTGCAGTTAAGGCTCATACATTACCTCAGTATTAACAGTATTTTCTTAGTCAATTCCATTCCTTAGAAAATTACTTATTGTACATACATTCATCAGCCTGATACCAGTCGCTACTGCATTTAAGGCTGTACTTACATTACATCGGTATCAGCAGTATTTTCTTAGTCAATTCCATTCCTTAGAAAAATAATTTACTGCACATACCTTGTTTGCAGGATTCCCCACACGCTATTCCCTTTCTGAAAGTTACCCCACTGCTCAGAATGTGCGAGAACAGCCAGTGGATCTTAGTTACTTCTGCTAAGATCATAGAAAACGCAGGCAGATTCTTCTTCCAACTACTGCCTGAGAACAAACAGCACGCTCCGGTGCCATTTAAAATAACAAACTTTTGATTGAAGAAATAAACTAAGTATAAAAACACCACAGACCTCTCACAACGTCCTATCTAGTTGAGTTGCAAGAGAATGACTGGATATGACATGTGAGGGGAGGAGCTATATAGCAGCTCTGCTTGGGTGATCCTCTTGCAACTTCCTGTTAGGAAGGGAATATATCCCATAAGTAATGGATGACCCGTGGACTGAATACACTTAACAAGAGAAAAATGTCCTGATTCTTTCCCATTCGTTACTAATAATATTTGCCATACAAACTGGTATCTTAGGTTCCTCAGGTAGCTTAGCCTCTGGAACTTCTAGCATAGACAGGAACTCCTTCAGAAAAAAACACAGATGTTCAATTTTTAATCTAAAGGAGGGTTCCTCCGCTGGAGGAGATTTAGTAATAGAAGTCTCTGACTCCGAAAGTTCACCCTCTGACGCCACAGAAGTTAACTCATCCTTGAATAGCTGGGACATTAAAGCTAGATCCGATTGGAAATTAGATGACTCTAAATCAGGAGAACTACTACTGTTTAATCTTTCTCTTATGTTTTCCAGAGACAGGTAGGGCACTCAGGGCCACAGACACCTTCGATTGTAACTGTGCGGTAAAGTCCACAGGAAAAAGGCCCACTTTAGATGGGGAAATAGTTGAGGCCGTGGGGAACTGCATGTGATGTGATTTGAGTAAAAAGGGTAGGAATCTCTCGGGTCACAGAATCCTGAGAGGTTGATGGCTCAGAAGGACTAATTACGCTATGGGTATTAGCAGATTTAGCTCCCTTCTTAGACTTTTCAAACTGTACCTAGGCAATTGGACCAAAATTGAGCAGGAGGGCAAACCACAGACTCCTCACAATATAAACCGTAGTGAATAATAATTCCTGAAGGAGTGCCTTCAAACGTATTATCAGAATCCTCCAATGCTGGTATGTAATCCCACAGTTGGAAGAAAAAACGTTACAAAACAAAGCGATTTTAATATAGACAGGCATCGTTACAATCCCAATTGCTGGGGAACTCACCACTTCCTAGACCCAGACAAGTAATTAGTGAAAACACTCTCCTCATGAGTGCTGTCTGTAGCAGGATTGCAAGGAAGTGAGTGAGGCCACACCTGGTCACGTGGTGCGCAAAACAGGACTTCCCCTGCTATAAAAAAACTCACAAAACGAAAGTGAAACCTGTTTGTTCCATAACCAAAGTATACAGTCTTATGAGCCCAAATCCCTCACAAAGTGTTAAAGAAGTAAATAAAAATCCCAAAAACTATTCCAAATAATCTCCCCTGAAGGAGATATTAACCCTTGATCCTATTGAGGAATAGAGGAGTCACACTCTGACCCTATAAATGGAGTCCCTGCTATATAATAATAAAGCAGACTTACCCTCCAGGATCCACGCTGTGGAACAGATACAGCCTCTCAAGTGTGATAGCCTTGTAGAGGTGCTCTGACAGGGACCTGAGTGTGTAAAGAAAGCAGTGAAACTCGTCAACACTGATTGCTCAGGAGTTGTTAGATAAACAGTCTGGATGGCTTCGCAGAAAACGTTTCCTTGCATCTCCAGACTCTAACTTTAGTCAATACTCTCACTGAGAGGTTTATATGATTACTTAAAACTCCAATCCTCTCTTGAAGGGAACATACCCATAACAGGACTATCTAAATCTTCTGACACTTCTCTGCCATCCTCTTCTAGTGACAAAAGGCAAAGAATGACTAGGGTGTCTTTGCCTACTTAATGGTGGCCAGGTGTTGTATTTCCCCTCAGTAAGGAATGAAATTGTGGACTCTCCATGCCTTATTGAAAGAAAACTGAATACATACTTTGTCATTTGTTTAATCTAACTATGTGTACACAACACTTTAATTAAGTGTCTTCCGGTTGGACCATAAATTCCTAATTTTATCAAAGACTCTGCCAAAAACAGACTCTCTGATGTCTGATATTCTGTGCCACTCTTCACTAAAGCATTCTTATGTCTCTCTTAAAGGGACGTTAAAAACTAAATGAATCATTGCTTGAATCATGTATTCAGAGCAACGATAAGCCTGAGAATAATTTGTACCTGTATTTTTAAAAAAATATATTAGTTTTTTTAAATATAGAAAAAATAAAAAATAAAGTGTCGCTAAAGCAGTGGGTGTCGCCATATTGTAACTTAGGTTACCTTTTCTTTTGAGACCAATTGGTGACAGTTATAACTGGCCTACTAGAGTGTGCAACCAATGATTGCGTGGAATATAGCAATGTCTGCACTTCAATGTTTAACATGAATTTGAAAGCTCACAATATTCAGAATTAAATTACTTGAAAGGAGAACAAAATAAATAATGAAAGTATTTTGCAAAGTTGTTTTACTACATGTAATTAAACAATTTATATTAATATCTTGAGGTGTTTAATGTCCCACTTTAATGAGACTAAAGAGAATACTAATGAATTTAAGAGTAAGTTGCCTCTAACATTTTTGTTTTAATAAAATGTGCCACAATTTAAAATCTTGGATACATATTAAACATATTGCAATTACAAAAGACATCATAAAAATATAATCTGAAACCCTAAATGTACTATAAATCTAGAAAGAATAATTCAAACAAAAACAAAAAACTTACTTTCCCATCACAGATTGTTGTTGGAGGCAACTCAACGGCACCACTTCAAGGGCAAGGCTGACTGTTTCACTGTAGCCTAAATTTGGTCTTTTATATCTGTATTTACAAATGAAAAGCAAATTAAGAATAGCAGATTATACTGAAAATTTACATTATATATAAGCTTACACAGAATCATTTTCATGTTTTATCTAAGAGAAGAGAGATATCAATCTATTTATTAGCAAGTAAAAACAAGAAAAAAAGCTACAAGGAGAAATCTAAAAAAATGTTTTGTATAAAGCAGTCATTTTACATACATATATGAGAGAGAGACAGACAGACAGACAGAGAGAGAGAGAGAAGGAGAGAGGGTGAGAGGTAGAGGAAAGAGTAGATAAAGAGAGAAAAGAGTAGAGAAAAAGAGGAGAGAGGGAGATGAAAGAGAGGAGAGAGGGAGGGGACAGAGGAGAGAGGGAAAGATGATAGATGGAGAGAGGTAGAGGACAGAGAGGAGAGAAGGAGAGAAACAAGAGGAGAGAGGGAGGGGAAAGATGAGAGAGGAAGAGCAAAGAGGAAAAAGGAGAGAGGGAGGGGAAAGAGGAGAGAGGGAGGGGAAAGAGGAGAGAGGGAGGTGAAAGAGGAGAGAGGGGGGTGAAAGAGGAGAGAGGAGACAGGAGGAGGAAAGAGGAGAGAGGGGGAGGAGAGAGGAGAGAGGGGGAGGAGAGAGGGAGAGGAGAGAGGAGAGAGGGAGAGGAGAGAGGGAGAGGAAAAAGGAGAGAGGGAAAGGAAAAAGGAGAGAGGGAGAGGAAAGAGGAGAGAGGGAGAGGAAAGAGAGGAGAGGGTGAGGGAAAAGAGGAGAGAGGGAGAAGAAGAGAGAGGAGAGAGGGAGAAGAATGAGAGGAGAGAGGGAGAGGAAAGAGGAGAGATAGAGAAGAAAGGAGACAGAGAAGAAAGAGAGGAAAGAGGAAAGAGGAGGGAGAGGAGAGAGAGGAAAGAGGAGAGAGGGAGAGGAAAGAGGGAGAGGAAAGAGGAGAGAGGAAAGAGGAGAGAGGGAGAGGAAAGAGGAGAGAGGGAGAAGAAAGAGGAGAGAGGGAGAGGAAAGGGGAGAGAGGGAGAGGAAAGGGGAGAGAGGGAGCGGAAAGGGGAGAGAGAGGGAAAGGAAAGGGGAGAGAGGGAAAGGAAAGATGAGAGAGGTAGAGGAAAGGGGAGAGAGAGGGAGAGGAAAGGGGAGAGAGGGAGAGGAAAGAGAGGAGAGAGGGAGAGGAAAGAGAGGAGAGAGGGAGAGGAATGAGGAGAGAGAGAGAGAGAGGAAAGAGGAGAGAGGGAGAGGAGGGAGAGGAGAGAGATGAGAGAGGGGAGAGAGGGAGATGAAAGAGAGGAGAGAGGAAGATGAAAGAGAGGAGAGAGGAAGATGAAAGATACGAGAGAGAGACAGACAGAGAGAAATAAAACATACCTTTGGCAGAGGAAGTGGCTACAATTGACCAATATGTTCATACAATGAATAGATATAATTCCAAAAAATAGCAGACTTATGGGGCCCACCTGCAAAAAAAAAAAAAGGTGAACAGGTGAATAATAGTTGCTGTAGAGTTTTGGACTTAGAGGAACATTTAATTCCAAAATTGCCAATATTTTTATAAAAGCGTAGCATTTATAAATGTCAATTTATATATATTTTTTTCAAATAAAAGGATGTTAAAGGGACAATAAAGTCAAAATTAAACTTTGCTGATTCAAATAGAACATACAATTTAAAGCAGCTTTCCAAATTACTTATATTATCTAATTTGCTTTGTTTTCTTAGTATCCTCTGTTGAAAGTCATACCATGGTAGGTTCAGGAGCAACAATTAATTACTGGGAGCCAGCTAGTGAGTGGGTATTGCACACAGTAAATGGTTCACTCAATGTGTTCGACTAGTGCCCAGTAGTACTACTCCTTCAACAAAGGATACCAAGAGAATGAAGCAAATTTGATAATAAAAGAATATTGGAAATTTGTTTAAAATAGTATGTTCTATCTGAATCATGAGAGAAAAACGGGGGGGGGGGTCATGTTCTTTTAGAGTACAATTAAAACAAATAATGCAATATTGGTTTTGTATTTCCTACTAATCCTCACTGGCTGATAATGAAAACTACCTCTGGTGGAGAGATACATGTATTAGCACATTTTATAAACACTCAAATACAGTTATAAATAAAAAGTTATGTTAAATATTTAGCTATAAGAATGTTACGTGATCCAGAGGATTGGTATGTTATTAACTATAATAAATGAAATACACAAATAACTTAGATCTACTTAGATGTGAGAAATTGCTGGTGAACTTGACAGAGAGAGTTAATATAATAACATTAGCATTTTTCCTAAACTTTTGTATTTAAAGGGGCATTTGGGTCAAAATTGAAATGCACATAGATCAATTACATCTTTAAATAGAAACATATTTGCAAAATACATATATTGGTAGAAATGTTTCAAGTACAAGTTATTAATGTTTTAGTGTTAAAAATTTTCTCTGCACATGCATGTGAAACATAGCTATATACTCTGTGCACTAGCACCTTAAATGCTGCTGCTTCTCAGAGAACTAGTGGGGCTTATCTCATTTCAGCACTCATGCAAATTGAGTAATTACTAGATGATATAAACACCTTAGGCTCTCTGGGCAAATGCTGAATTTAAAATGCTGGTGTACAGAGCATACTTAAGAACACTCTTAAAACCGCTATAACTTTTATTAGAAGCATAATAATTTCTGTAATGATCAACAAGCACTAGATAACAGTGTCATTATTGGAGGAGTCTAAGGTGGAAATTAATAATGAGGGAAAGGATCATTGGAGAACAATACTAAAAAAATAATCCAACTTTGTATCCCCATCTCATATTTCACCAGAGGTCTCAACCTTTCTTAATTTAGTTTGCAATGAGGTAATAGCATTGCAAAATACTGTGTTAAGTAAATCTACCAATATAACACAGAGTGATAAAGGAGGAAATATCTCACATATCTCACTGTAACAAAGGCAACAACTTTATATTTACTGCCTAAAATTCACAAAAATAGTGAATGCCCCCCAGGTAGACCGATTATATCAGGGAATGATTCTCTAACTGAAAAGGCAAGTAAATATATAGATGCTAGACTATCTAAAATAGTCACAAGAATCACATCTTATACTAGAGATACTGCTCATGTAATACAGAAGGTACAAAATCTACATATCCCAGATACAGCTATACTGGTGTCGTGTGAGGTTGAATCACTGTACACCAGTATAAAAACTGAGTGGGGGATTAAAGCAGTAGAATATTACCTCTCCAGTGAGGAAAATAACTCTGATATTACTAAGAGCTTTATCATAGAACTACTTACATTCGTCCTCAAACACAATTATTTTGTGTTTGACAACAAGTTCTATGTTCAAACGTGTGGTACAGCAATGGGAACCTCATGTGCGCCAACTTATGCCAATCTGTATCTAGGGTGGTGGGAAAGCCAGGTAGTCGCTAGAAGTGAATATCAGGACTATAGGCAATATATACTCCACTGCTCGAGGTACATAGATGAGCTGTTTATCATTTGGGATGGCCCGAGAACAGAATTGGATAAGTTCATAATGGAGTTGAATAATAACCCCTTTGGATTATACCTCACCTATAACACTAGCCCCATGGAGATACAATTCCTAGATTTAGTTTTTTTAAAAACAGATGAGAATAAATTGGTGACTGAGGCATATCGAAAACCAACTGCAACCAATAATATTCTGCATGCATCAAGTGCCCACCACCCTATGATGATTAAAAATCTACCGGTGGGTGAATACCTGAGGCTAAGAAGGAATTGCTCCACATTAGATGCTTTTAAAAAGGGAGCTAATGAATTACGTGATAGGTTGATAGCCAGAGGATACTCCCTAAAGTACCTAGCAAAAGCCTATCATAGAGCTGTTAAACTTGAACAAGGAGACTTACTACACCCCAAAAATAGAAGGAAAGAACCTGAGAACACAATCAGATTCATTTCCACTTACAATTCTGCTAGTTCAGAAGTAAGTGGGATAATAAGAAAGTATTGGCATGTGCTATTATCGGATGATAAAATCTCTTTTACCCAAATACCAAAGCTTCGCTTACAGACGAGCCCCAAATCTTAAAGATAAATTTGTATCTAGTCATTATGATAGAAATGCTAAAAGGAAGAAGGGTCATTACCATGTGGAGGGTGCCATATATGCCAGCACATGGTTAAAAAGACATCAATGACCGATAGATTTGGGAAATTACAAAAGATTAATCAATACATAAATTGCAAAACCAAAAATGTGATTTATTGTATAAGATGCAACTGTAATTTATTTTACGTAGGTATGACCACTAGATGTCTGGGTACAAGGATCACAGAACACATGTCCAATATTAGAAATGCCAAAAATTATTTAGCTAAATCTAAGAAAATAACCTCAGTAGCAAAACATTTTCTACAAAAGCATAATGGAAAGGTGAATGCACTAATGTGCTGGGATTTAGAACAGACTAAATGTGGCATTAGGGGAGGTAATGTAGAAAATACCTTGTTACAAAAAGAAACCAAATGGATATTTTTATTAAAACATAATTTATGCTTACCTGATAAATTTATTTCTCATGTAGTGTGTTCAGTCCACGGGTCATCCATTACTTATGGGATATATTCTCCTTCCCAAAAGGAAGTTGCAAGAGGATCACCCAAGCAGAGCTGCTATATAGCTCCTCCCCTCACATGTCATATCCAGTCATTCGACCGAAACAAGACGAGAAAGGAGAAACTATAGGGTGCAGTGGTGACTGGAGTTATAATTTAAAATTTAGAACCTGCCTCAAAAAGACAGGGCGGGCCGTGGACTGAACACACTACAAGACAAATAAATTTATCAGGTAAGCATAAATTATGTTTTCTCTTGTTAAGTGTGTTCAGTCCACGGGTCATCCATTACTTATGGGATACCAATACCAAAGCTAAAGTACACGGATGATGGGAGGGACAAGGCAGGAACATTAAACAGAAGGAACCACTGCCTGTAGAACCTTTCTCCCAAAAACAGCCTCCGAAGAAGCAAAAGTGTCAAATTTGTAAAATTTGGAAAAAGTATGAAGTGAAGACCAAGTTGCAGCCTTGCAAATCTGTTCAACAGAGGCCTCATTCTTAAAGGTCCAGGTGGAAGCCACAGCTCTAGTGGAATGAGCTGTAATTCTTTCAGGAGGCTGCTGTCCAGCAGTCTCATAGGCTAAGCGTATTATGCTATGAAGCCAAAAAGAGAGAGAGGTAGCCGAAGCCTTTTGACCTCTCCTCTGTCCAGAGTATACGACAAACAGAGAAGAAGTTTGTCGAAAATATTTAGTTGCCTGTAAGTAGAACTTCAGGGCACGGACCACGTCTAGATTATGCAAAAGACGTTCCTTCTTTGAAGAAGGATTAGGACATAACGATGGAACAACAATCTCTTGATTGATATTCCTGTTAGAAACAACCTTAGGTAAAAACCCAGGTTTAGTACGCAGGACTACCTTGTCTGAATGAAAGATCAGATAAGGAGAATCACAATGTAAGGCAGATAACTCAGAGACTCTTCGAGCCGAGGAAATAGCCATCAAAAACAGAACTTTCCAAGATAAAAGCTTAATATCAGGACTTCCGGTAGGCGGCTTAGCAAGATGGCCACAACTCCACTTTGCTCCGGGACTGAAATCTGTTTTTGAGCGCACTGTGGCAACATCCCCAGCCATCCATACCTCCCTTGGCAATAATTGTGTCTGGGAATACTCCAGGATCAGGACATTTCAACTCCTGGCCTCCGAGAAGAGATAGAAAAGAAAAGTAAGGAATTTGTTTTTGGTCCTACGGACATGCATGCTCAGACAACCAAGATGGCGTGCATTGCTGAGGCCCTAATAGATATATTCATGCCTAAATTGGACTCCTTAACAGTAACTATAGGGGATCTCCTCTGTGAAATACGTGAGCTTCGCACACCCGAACATCCTCCTGTAATTCCTATATGCCTGAGTATGCCTTGTCAGATATCACCAGCTCGTATGAACAGCGGTAACCTAGATAACGGCACCATATCACAGATGGAAGAATCACTCTCCCCCATCCTCCCTCCTCAACCAAACTACCTGATTATGTCGGCAACAGAGATACGGAAAGAGGTAGCGATCCCCAACACACGGATCTACCTAAGACCTGCTTCTGTAGAGGCGCATCAAGTCTCGGGACTCCTGGCGCTCTCCGGATTTGAGGGCGCTGACGGCCCCACGATCGGTGTCCCTGACCCTCTTTACCTTGGCTCTCCAGCCATCAGCATGCTGTTTGGTCCAGCCGACACACCTGGCAAATGTCCTCACATGCCGGAGGGGGGCGACGATGCAACTCCCGAGCCCCCAGAGGACCTTGCTACACTACGCACACCGGGAGAAGACAGTGGCTGCAGAGCTCGTGCTGCACAGGAGAGCAGACAGACAGCGGTTGCGACCTCCACGCCGCAGGGTGACGGCTATTCTGTTGTTCTGGGGTATGAGTGCCGTACTCCTTCTCGTGCTGGAATAGGGTGATCCGCTCCAGACAATAACCTTATACTCCAGCCGACTGGATGACAGAGCGGTCGTATGAATACAAATCTTCGGCTGGCTCACGTATAATGGTGGAGCAATGGACATATTTCAATATCTGACTGTGTGTGTGCCCTGGTACCTCTACACTTTATTCACAGTCATATACCGCTTGTCTGTTAAAAGAATTGACGCTACTACACCTATTAGAATGTATAATTTATTATCAGGACACACAGGGGCTGAGGGCACTTAGAAGCCGCGGCCGCACTAATCTCTTGTCACATATATCAACCACTTTGTGCTGCTTCGATGCTGTTTGATTGCTTTGCCGCTATCGCCCATATACCTGCTGAACCCATTCAGAACCTGCCTTGCTTTAGTTTAATTTATATGTGTAGCTTAGAAGCTCTATTTCACTATTTCACTATTTCATTACTCCATTATGTATTATGTGATGTATTATTAGCTATGATTCTGAACTGCTGAAAAATTATAATGTTGTCTGCTGAGGATTGCAGTGTGTTAAAACCCCCATAATGTGTCAACAACTTTAGCCACGCTGCTTTCTTATAAAGGCCGCATTTCCATTTCCACTGTATTATTAGCTATGATTCTGAACTGCTGGAAAATTATAGTGTTGTCTGCTGAGGATTGCAGTGTGTTAAAACCCCCATAATGTGTCAACAACTTTAGCCACGCTGCTTTCTTATAAGGGCCGCATTTCCATTTCCACTGTAACTCCATAGTCTGGTTATTGTGTTCTATTTTGTTTTGTTTATTGATGTTCCCATTTTGTTAAGTATTTTAAACTCTCTTTAGCTAGCGCTCATCACCCTGATACATAGTAACTTCTCCAACCAGTTCAACTCCCTTAAATTCATAGACTCTCAATTTTATTATGGACTAGGCAATTTTGTTATATATTTATCTTTCTGCACTTTTGATTGAATGTCACTTACCCTGTCTACGATACCTGCTTACTTGTGCTTGGTTCCATTACTGCAGCATAAGATTAACACCCTACAGTACTTAATATTGCTCGTCATCATTCTCTCTACACAACTCATACTAACTCAGTATTTGCTACCGGCACACACAGCTTTTATTTTTCTGTAAGCGGCCTGAATATAGTCACCTTACAGCAGCTCATAGATTGAAACTGGCGTCTTATCTCCAGACCCCAGGCTGAGTCAGATACATAAATGCCTGTTAGTCCCCTATACTAGTAAATCAGTCCCTCCACTATGCATATCCGAAAATCTGGTAACATATAGTTATGGTCAAGGGCACAGCATAAAACAATATCACTCCTATGATAGTACCTACTCTACACATGAATCTCGCAATACTACCGGGCTATAGGTCTGAGATACAACAGCTGTCCCCTATACGGTTTCAATTTACCTAATACACTTATTATAGACTAGATCTCATATGATTGGAACCTCTTTATGGAGGGACAGGCCCAGCATTGAGGGAACACTCATGCAGAAATGCCCACAGGGATAGCTGGGATACTCCTGAAATTTTGCTCTGACTCCTCTAATCTGAGTACAACGCATCAGAGCTGTAGAGCATCAAGGGTGAATGGATAGTGTGTACTAGTTCTAGCTTAGTTTTGTCGATGTTTAGTTATGTTAGGTTATAAAATAATAAAAAACCCCAGTAGTGAGGTACACTTGTGTAAAAACTACACTGCTCTCTCATGATCTCTGCAACCTCCATTGTAACTGTAACCAGTGAGCTTCTTTTTTCTTTCCTGTTTCTTAAATGTAATGGATATATATACACTTGGTAATCACATTGTACTGTTTTATCTACTCTGTAAACTATTGTCTCACCCTGCGTGGTGTGTCACAGATATATAGTTTATTCCTGTACCTCATGCTGGTTATAAATAAAATTAAAAAAAAAAAAAAGCTTAATATCAATGGAATGAAGGGGTACAAACGGAACACCCTGAAGAACTTTAAGAACCAAGTTTAAGCTCCACGGAGGAGCAACAGTTTTAAACACAGGCTTAATCCTAGCCAAAGCCTGACAAAAAGCCTGGACGTATGGATTCTCTGCCAGAAATCTGTCCCTTTAGCGAACTAGCGGATAAGCCCTTTTCTAAACCCTCTTGTAGAAAAGACAATATCCTAGGAATCCTAACCTTACTCCATGAGAAACTCTTGGATTCACACCAATATAAATATTTACGCCATATCTTGTGGTAAATTTTTCTGGTAACAGGTTTCCGAGCCTGTATTAATGTATCAATAACCGAATCCGAAAACCCACGCTTTGATAGAATCAAGCGTTCAATTTCCAAGCAGTCAGCCTCAGAGAAATTAGGTTTGGATGGTTTAAAGGACCCTGGATTAGAAGGTCCTGCCTCAGGGGTAGAGACCATGGTGGACAGGACGACATGTCCACTAGGTCTGCATACCAGGTCCTGCGTGGCCACGCAGGCGCTATCAGAATCACCGATGCTCTCTCCTGTTTGATCCTGGCAATCAGTCGAGGTAGCAACGGAAAAGGTGGAAACACATAAGCTATGTTGAAAACCCAAGGGGCTGCTAGTGCATCTACCAGCACCGCACCCGGGTCCCTGGACCTGGATCCGTAACAAGGAAGCTTGGCGTTCTGGCGAGATGCCATGAGATCCAGATCCGGTTTGCCCCAACGACGAATCAGTTGAGCAAATACCTCCGGGTGAAGTTCCCACTCCCCCGGATGAAAGGTCTGTCGACTTAGAAAATCCGCCTCCCAGTTCTCCACGCCTGGGATGTAGATCGCTGACAGGTGGCAAGAGTGAGACTCTGCCCAGCGAATTATCTTCGAGACTTCCAACATCGCTAGGGAACTCCTGGTTCCCCCTTGATGATTGATGTAAGCCACAGTCGTGATGTTGTCCGACTGAAATCTGATGAACCTCAGTGTTGCTAACTGAGGCCAAGTTAGAAGAGCATTGAATATTGCTCTTAATTCTAGAATGTTTATCGGGAGGAGTCTCTCCTCCTGAGTCCACGATCCCTGAGCCTTCAGGGAGTTCCAGACTGCTCCCCAGCCTAGTAGGCTGGCATCTGTTGTTACAATCGTCCAATCTGGTCTGCGAAAAGTCATTCCTTTGGACAGATGAACCCGTGACAACCACCAGAGAAGAGAATCTCTGGTCTCCTGGTCCAGATTTAGCAAAGGGGACAGATCTGAGTAATCCCCGTTCCATTGACTTAGCATGCATAGTTGCAGCGGTCTGAGATGTAGGCGCGCAAAAGGCACTATGTCCATTGCCGCGACCATTAAGCCGATTACTTCCATGCACTGAGCTACTGATGGGCTTGGAATGGAGTGAAGGACACGGCAAGCATTGAGAATCTTTGATAACCTGGACTCCGTCAGGTAAATCTTCATCTCTACAGAATCTATAAGAGTCCCTAGAAAAGGGACCCTTGTGAGTGGTAACAGAGAACTCTTCTCCACGTTCACTTTCCACCCATGCGACCTCAGAAATGCTAGAACTATCTCTGTATGAGACCTTGCATTTTGAAAACTTGACGCTTGTATCAGAATGTCGTCTAGGTACAGAGCCACCGCTATGCCTCGTGGTCTTAGTACCGCCAGAAGTGAGCCCAGAACCTTTGTAAAAATTCTCGGGGCCGTAGCTAACCCGAAGGGAAGAGCTACAAACTGGTAATGCCTGTCTAGAAAGGCAAACCTTAGGTACCGATAATGATCTTTGTGAATCGGTATGTGAAGGTAGGCATCCTTTAAGTCCACTGTGGTCATATATTGACCCTCTTGGATCATGGGTAGGATGGTCCGAATGGTTTCCATCTTGAACGACGGAACCCTTAGGAATTTGTTTAAGATCTTTAAGTCTAAGATTGGTCTGAAAGTTCCCTCTTTCTTGGGAACCACAAACAGATTTGAATAAAACCCTTGCCCCTGTTCCGTTCGCGGAACTGGGTGGATCACTCCCATCACTAAGAGGTCTTGTACACATTGTAGAAATGCCTCTTTCTTTACTAGGTTTGTTGATAACCTTGACAGATGAAACCTCCCTTGTGGAGAAGAAGTTTTGAAATCCAGAAGGGATCCCTGAGATATAATCTCCAACGTCCAGGGATCCTGTACATCTCTTGCCCAAGCCTGGGCGAAGAGAGAAAGTCTGCCCCCCACTAGATCCGTCTCCGGAAAGGGGGCCCTGTCTTCATGCTGTCTTAGGGGCGGAAGTAGGCTTTCTGGCCTGCTTGCCCTTGTTCCATGACTGGTTGCCTTTCCAACCCTGTCTGTAACAAGCAGTAGTTCCTTCCTGTTTTGGAGCGGAGGAAGTTGATGCTGCTCCTGCCTTGAAATTACGAAAGGCACGAAAATTAGACTGTTTGGCCTTTGATTTGGCCCTGTCCTGAGGAAGGGTGTGGCCCTTACCTCCAGTATTGTCAGCAATAATTTCCTTCAATCCGGGCCCGAATAAGGTCTGCCCTTTGAAAGGAATGTTTAGTAGTTTAGACTTAGAAGTTACATCTGCTGACCAGGATTTAATCCATAGCGCTCTGCGCGCCTGTATGGCGAATCCGGAATTCTTAGCCGTAAGTTTGGTTAAATGCACTACGGCATCCGAAACAAACGCATTAGCCAGCTTAAGAGTTCTAATCTTGCTCAAAGATTCATCCAATGGTGCTGGGCGAATCGCCTCTTCCAGAGACTCAAACCAGAATGCCGCTGCAGCAGTGACAGGCGCAATGCATGCAAGAGGCTGTAATACAAAACCTTGTTGAACAAACATTTTCTTAAGGTAACCCTCTAATTTTTTATCCATTGGATCTGAGAAAGCACAGCTATCCTCCACCGGGATAGTGGTACGCTTGGCTAAAGTAGAAACTGCTCCCTCCACCTTAGGGACCGTCTGCCATAAGTTTCGTGTGGTGGCGTCTATAGGGAACATTTTTCTAAATATCGGAGGAGGGGAAAAAGGCACACCGGGTCAATCCCACTCCTTGCTAATAATCTCTGTAAGCCTCTTTGGTATAGGAAAAACGTCAGTACACACCGGTACCGCATAGTATTTATCCAGCCTACATAATTTCTCTGGGATTGCCACCGTGTCACAATCATTCAGAGCCGCTAACACCTCCCCTAGCAACACGCGGAGGTTCTCAAGCTTAAATTTAAAATTTTAAATTTCTGAATCCGGTCTCCCCGAATCAGAACCGTCACCCACAGAATGAAGCTCTCCGTCCTCATGTTCTGCAAATTGTGACGCAGTATCAGACATGGTATCAGACATGGCTCTCGTGTCATCGGCGCGCTCTGTCTGTAAAGTGATTTGTAAGGGCCTTGATGTACATGGCGCCTCAATCTTACGCACCTCCCGAGCGGGAGATGAAGGTACTGACACATGAGGAGAGTTAGACGGCATAACTTCCCCCTCGTTGTCTGGTGATAATTTCTTTATCGGTACAGATTGACTTTTATTCAAAGTAATATCAATACAATTGGTACACATATTTCTATTGGGCTCCACATCGGCTTTTAAACATAATGAACAAGGAGATTCCTCTGTATCAGACATGTTTAAACAGACTAGCAATGAAGCTAGCAAGCTTGGAAATTACTTCAATTAGTTTACAAGCAATATAAAAAAAGCTGCAGCGCTTTTTTAAAAAACACAATTGAATAGCAAAGAACTAGTTCAGTTATAGTCAACAATTCTTTAAATGTATTAATTAGCAGAGGATTGCACCCATTAGCAAAAGGATGATTAACCCCTCAGTACCCAAAACGGATATCAAATTAAGATTTAACGCTTTTATCACAGTCAAACACACTGTCACAGGTCTGCTGTGACTGATTACCTCCCTCAAAAACGAATTTTGAAGATCCCTGAGCTCTCTGGAGATGTCCTGGATCAAAGAGGAAGAAGCAGGAAGACTGTGCTAGAATTTTAACTGCGCAACAAGGCGCTAAAAAAGGTCCCTCCCACTCCTATTACAACAGTGGGAAACCTGATATAACGGTTTCTATGCAGAAATATACGTTAGCCGTGTGGAAAAAAATCATGCCCAAAAAGATTTATCACCAAAGTACCTCACAAAACGATTAACATGCCAGTAAACGTTTTAAAAAACATTTCAGATGCTGTGTAAAGTTATTACTAAGCCTGCTACCAGTCGCTTCTACTGCAGTTAAGGCTCACACATTATATCAGTATTAACAGTATTTTTTCAGTCAAATTCTAGTCCCTAGAAAATAACTCTACTGTGCATACATTTATCAGCCTGATACCAGTCACTACTACTGCATTTAAGGCTGTACTTACATCATACGGGTAACAGCAGTGTTTTCTTAGTCAATTCCATTCCCAGAAAATATTGTACTGCACATACCTCATTTGCGGGAGACCCCGCATGCTATTCCCATTTTCTGAAGTTACCCCACTCCTCAGAATGTCGAGAACAGCCAGTGGATCTTAGTTACGCCTGCTAAGATCATAGAAAACGCAGGCAGTTTCTTCTTCCAAATACTGCCTGAGATAGAAAAACAGCACACTCTGGTGCCATTTAAAATAACAAACTTTTGATTGAAGAATAATTAAGTAAAAACTCCAGCTCCTCTCGCGACCTCCTTCTTTGTTGAGGGTTGCAAGAGAATGACTGGATATGACATGTGAGGGGAGGAGCTATATAGCACCTCTGCTTGGGTGATCCTCTTGCAACTTCCTGTTGGGAAGGAGAATATATCCCATAAGTAATGGATAACCCGTGGACTGAACACACTTAACAAGAGAAATACAGTTTTCCAGAATGGCATGAATGAATACAATAACAATTGGGTTTATCTGTGTCTTATCAGTCATAAAATGCAGCGACAGTAACAGAGCTGTGTATTATAGACTGAGAATACCTATGTGTTTATATATACAAGGTGAAGAGAATAGATAAATAAACCCAATCATATGGAACCTTAATAGCCTCACTATAAATAAAAACTCCATTATTGCGGTATAAAATTGTGGAGTATAATTTGTAAATGATATTAGATGATTATTAATATTGTATAAAATAATCATCTTTATATGATACAAATTGTGCAGTGAATAGAGGAGAATATGTGTAATACCACTACTCTATTTGGCGTTGAAATCTTGTTTATGCTCACTAACACATACTCCCAATATATCCATAATACCACAATCGCACATAATAGACTATTCATAGCCTTATACAAAATCAAAGACGCTTCACATATCAGCCGATGACATATAATAAGAGTTAGAACGATGACAGTACTAAAGACAGAGGGGGAGTTAACGACACACCCACCGCATTCTGATCATCCATTGGCCAATAAAAAATGAAGCAACACAGATATGTAAAGCGCAATGATAGGTCAGGAAGCAATGGCGCTCCTGAATGGGTGTGACTTGGAGGGTTTAAATAGCAAGGCTAGGGCTCCAGCATTCATGTATTGCCAAAACAGAGACAGCATCACATTGACAAAGGCCCGTTTACGGGCCGAAATGCATCTGTGCTATTAATTGTTTGTTTGTTTGTCAGTTTTAGTACCAGTAAGCCTCATATAAACTTCCAGACTGACGCCGAGGTATCCTGATTATCGGCGGGGCTTACTTGGAAAGTGTATTATTATGGGCTAACTGGTATAAGAATGTAAATAATCGTATATTTTCCTTTCGGCAATTTAGCAGAAATATACTTAAGGTATTCAATATTAAGGTATTAAGGTACCAAGGTATTAAGTCATTAAGGTATTAAGATACCAAGATTGTCAGCATATCACCTAGATTGTCAGTATATCTGCATATGCAGTCGGTATAGAATAATTTCAAATTGTATCAATATAGTTATTTTATGTAATCCCCCATAAGGCAAAAATCTAAATTATTCCCTTAACCTGGATGATTTTAATGATAAAATTAATAAAGGTATACTAATTTTAGTGGATGATTGTGCCCCTAAAACCTCTATTCCCATTTCTTCTTAAATGTTCTCTATTGCTCTTTTTGGTTAATTTATATGTTACTATTAGAGGTAGGGAGCACCTACTTTAGATTCCTTATATAGGGATCTCTATTAGTTTAAATCCACTCTCACTTGCACAGTGCCAGTTATAAACAATTTCTTTTACAATCATAGATGCCCCACTGCTTTTTTCGCATCTGGTCCATGTAAACGAAACATAGTAGGCATACTTCTGCACCATAAAGTCCCCTTTTAACTACAAAACATTGAAAGAGACAAGGAAGGGAGATTCATTGTGGTGGTGGGATTCATATATGGAAGACCCATAACACTTGTCAATGTATATGCCCCGAACATAGCCCAGCATACTTTTTTTTAAGAGCCCTCTCAGGTAAGCTCCTTGAACTAACCAAAGGTGTATTGATCTTGGGAGGTGACTTCAATGCACCCCTAAACCCAAGATTGGATACTTCCAATGGAATCTCTAGTGTTTCACACCACATACTGAAACAAATTAACACGACTCTAAAGACTCACCTGTTGCACGATGTTTGCCATACCATGCATCCAACAGAGACTAATTTTACCTTCTATTCTAGCCCACATAGGAAATACTCTTGTATTGACTACTTCTTTACTGACTCCCAGGGCATCGCATATATCACACGTAGATTCATCATTACATGGTCTGACCATGTACCGGTCACGTGCAAAATGTTGTGGCCGGACACCCTGGCCGCTCCTTTTTTGTGACGGCTAGATGACATGCTCCTGAATAACCCAATAGCTATAGAAGACATGTCCTCAATGATAACAGAATTATATGACCTAAACTTGACAAAGGACCTAACCTTACCAATAATATGGAAAGCACACAAAAGTGTCATTAGGGATCACTTCATTTAACATAAAGCCAGAATTCTTAGACAGGCCAAAGAAAAATATAATTCCATCCTTCAAAATATACTAACTTTAGAAGAGCAACACAAAAAAAAACACATCAGACAGAATCTGCCCTAAACTAAGCTAGACTAGATTTTAAGCATCTATTGCAAGAGGAAAACCAACGCAAAGCTCTGATGTTAAGACAAACATATCATGAAGAGGGCGACAAGGCAGGGAAACTACTGGCTAGGGCACTCCGCCGCACACAACTGAAGTCCCATGTATATGCAGTAAAAGACAAAGAAGGTAATACACATAAAGACAGTTCTGGGATAGCAGAAACATTTTGTTCCTACTATAGTCAATTATACAACCTTAAATCTTCTTTAACTACCCCATCTCCTGAGAAGGCTTTTGAACATAGTAAAGCACAGGAGTATCTATCTAAAATGCAATTACCGACTTTGGAACAAGAAACCATAGATTTTCTTGAATCACCCTTGACACATGAAGAAATACAAGTTGCTTTAAGAGATCACTCTAATGAGAAAAGCCCAGGCCCAGACGGACTGGGGGCAAAATATTATAAAAATTTTTTGCCCATTTTGTTGCCCCATTTAGAAAACTTATTTAATGAAATACCAGACGTAGAAACATTACCCTCGACCATGCTAATTGCATATATCACTGTAATATCAAAACCAGGTAAACCGACAGATAGACCACAAAACTATAGGCCAATCTCATTGCTCAACACTGACGTTAAAATACTGGCGAAAGCCCTGGCTAACAGAGTTAATACCGTTCTTCCCACGCTGATCTCCACAGATCAAGTCGGGTTTGTCCCGGGGAGGGAGGCGAGAGACAATACCCTGAAAGTATTGCAATTAATTGATTACTCTAAAACGAATGCCATACCACTTGCTCTGTTATCTACAGATGCTGAAAAGGCGTTTGATAGAGTAAACTGGCAGTTTCTTAGGAACATTATGGAGAAAATGAAATTTGGAAATAGGTTCATAAAGACTGTCTTTGCTCTATACTCAACGCCCAATGAAAAAATTAAGGTAAATAATATCCTCTCATCTGCCTTCACCATCTCAAACAGCACTAGACAGGGGAGTCCGCTGTCACCCCTGCTATTCACCATTTCTATCGAAGCTCTGGCAAGTAACATCAGAGCCAACCACTTGATTAAGGGGATACAAATAGGGGTTAAGGAAAATAAAATAGCAATGTATGCAGATGACCTATTTACACTCACAGATGTGGAAACATCCATTCCGGCCCTATTAACTGAATTTGCAAATGGGGACATCTCCCACTTTCTCCGTAACCGCACTAAGTCGGAACTTTTAGGTGTCACATTATCATCTACTACACAGAACTGGCTTAAAGCAGATAGCCTTTTTGTGTTAAACTCCAAGTTTCTGAGATACCTAGGTATTAATATCTCTGCCTCTGTGCCAGAGATTTTTGAAGCCAATTATGCCTCCTTTAAAAGAGAAATCGCCAATGACCTTTCAGCTTGGAAACCTAAAACAATCTCTTGGTTGGGAAGAATTAACGTCAAATGAATGTCTTCCCAAGGATATTGTATATTTTACAGACAATACCAATTCCCCTTCCTTATACATTTCTCCCCTCATTACAAAAGCTAATAGAAGAATACATTTGTAAGGATATAAAACCAAGGATAAATAGAAAAACAATGTACCTTCCTAGGAAGAAAGGAGGACTGGGACTTCCCATCTTCCTCCTTTATAGAAAACCATAATTTACGCTTACCTGATAAATTTATTTCTCTTGTAGTGTATCCAGTCCACAGACCATCAATTACTTGTGGGATATATTCCCTTCCCAACAGGAAGTTGCAAGAGGATCACCCACAGCAAAGCTGCTATATAGCTCCTCCCCTCACATGTCATATCCAGTCATTCGACCGAAACAAGACAAGAAAGGAGAAACCATAGGGTGCAGTGGTGACTGTAGTTTAATTAAAAATTTAGACCTGCCTTAAAAAGACAGGGCGGGCCGTGGACTGGATACACTACAAGAGAAATAAATTTATCAGGTAAGCATAAATTATGTTTTCTCTTGTTAAGTGTATCCAGTCCACTGATCATCCATTACTTGTGGGATACCAATACCAAAGCTTAAGTACACGGATGATGGGAGGGACAAGGCAGGAACTTAAACGGAAGGAACCACTGCCTGTAGAACCTTTCTCCCAAAAACAGCCTCCGAAGAAGCAAAAGTGTCAAATTTTTAAAATTTTGAAAAAGTGTGAAGCGAAGACCAAGTCGCAGCCTTGCAAATCTGTTCAACAGAGGCCTCATTCTTAAAGGCCCAGGTGGAAGCCACAGCTCTAGTAGAATGAGATGTAATCCTTTCAGGGGGCTGCTGTCCAGCAGTCTCATAGGCTAAGCGTATTATGCTTCGAAGCCAAAAGGAGACAGAGGTTGCCGAAGCTTTTTGACCTCTCCTCTGTCCAGAATAAACGACAAACAGGGCAGATGTTTGACGAAAATCTTTAGTTGCTGCAAGTAAAACTTCAAGGCACGGACTACGTCCAGATTATGCAAAAGACGTTCCTTCTTTGAAGAAGGATTAGGTCACAAAGATGGGACAACAATCTCTTGATTGATATTCCTGTTAGAAACCACATTAGGTAAAAACCCAGGTTTAGTACGCAGAACTACCTTGTCTGAATGGAAAATCAGATAAGGAGAATCACAATGTAAGGCAGATAACTCCGAGACTCTTCGAGCTGAGGAAATAGCCATCAAAAACAGAACTTTCCAAGATAAAAGTTTAATATCAATGGAATGAAGGGGTTCAAACGGAACTCCTTGAAGAACCTTAAGAACCAAATTTAAGCTCCACGGAGGAGCAACAGTCTTAAACACAGGCTTAATCCTAGCCAAAGCCTGACAAAAAGCCTGGACGTCTGGAACTTCTGCCAGACGCTTGTGCAAAAGAATAGACAGAGCAGAAATCTGTCCCTTTAACGAACTAGCAGATAAGCCATTTTCCAAACCCTCTTGGAGAAAGGACAATATCCTAGGAATCCTAACCTTACTCCATGAGTAACTCTTGGATTCGCACCAATACAGGTATTTACGCCATATCTTATGGTAGATTTTCCTGGTAACAGGCTTTCGTGCCTGTATGAAGGTATCAATAACTGAATCGGAGAAGCCACGCTTTGATACGCAATCTCCATGCAGTCAGTCTCAGAGAAATTAGATTTGGATGATTGAAAGGACCTTGTATTAGAAGGTCTTGTCTCAGAGGTAGAGTCCATGGTGGACAGGACGACATGTCCACTAGGGTCTGCATACCAGGTCCTGCGTGGCCACGCAGGCGCTATCAGAATCACTGATGCTCTCTCCTGTTTGACCATGGCAATCAGTCGAGGCAACAGAGGAAACGGTGGAAACACATAAGCCATGTTGAAGAACCAAGGAGCTGCTAGAGCATCTATCAGCGTCGCTCCCGGGTCCCTGGACCTGGATCCGTAACGAGGAAGTTTGGCGTTCTGGCGAGACGCCATGAGATCCAGTTCTGGTTTGCCCCAACGATGGACCAGTTGAGCAAACACCTCTGGATGGAGTTCCCACTCCCCCGGATGAAAAGTCCGCCTCCCAGTTCTCCACGCATGGGATGTGGATCGCTGACAAGTGGCAAGAGTGAGACTCTGCCCAGCGAATTATCTTGGAAATTTCTAACATCGCTAGGGAGCTCCTGGTACCCCCTTGATGGTTGATGTAAGCCACAGTCGTGATGTTGTCCGACTGAAATCTGATGAACCTCAGTGTTGCTAACTGAGGCCAAGCTAGAAGAGCATTGAATATTGCTATTAACTCCAGAATATTTATTGGGAGGAGTTTCTCCTCCTGAGTCCACGATCCCTGAGCCTTCAGGGAATTCCAGACTGCGCCCCAGCCTAGAAGGCTGGCATCTGTTGTTACAATCGTCCAATCTGGCCTGCGAAAGGTCATACCCTTGGACAGATGAACCCGAGATAGCCACCAGAGAAGAGAATCTCTGGTCTCTTGATCCAGATTTAGTAGGGGGGACAAATCTGAGTAATCCCCATTCCACTGACCTAGCATGCACAATTACAGCGGTCTGAGATGCAGGCGCGCAAATGGCACTATGTCCATTGCCGCTACCATTAAGCCGATTACTTCCATGCACTGAGCCACTGACGGGCGTGGAAGGAATGAAGGACACGGCAAGCATTTAAAAGTTTTGATAACCTGGCCTCCGTCAGGTAAATTTTCATTTCTACAGAATCTATCAGAGTCCCTAGGAAGGAGACTCTTGTGAGTGGTGATAGAGAACTCTTTTCCACGTTCACCTTCCACCCATGCGACCTCAGAAATGCCAGAACTATCTCTGTATGAGACTTGGCAATTTGAAAGCTTGACGCCTGTATCAGGATGTCGTCTAGATAAGGAGCCACCGCTATGCCTCGCGGTCTTAGAACCGCCAGAAGTGAGCCCAGAACCTTTGTAAAGATTCTCGGGGCCGTAGACAACCCGAAGGGGAGAGCTACAAATTGGTAATGCCTGTCTAGAAAGGCAAATCTTAGGAACCGATGATAATCTTTGTGAATCGGTATGTGAAGGTAGGCATCCTTTAAGTCCACTGTGGTCTGACTGACCCCTCTTGGATCTTGGGAAGGATGGTCCGAATAGTTTCCATTTTGAATGATGGAACTCCGGGTCTATCCCACTCCTTGCTAATAATTTCTGTAAGCCTTTTAGGTATAGGGAAAACATCAGTACACACCGGTACCGCATAGTATCTATCCAGCCTACACAATTTCTCTGGAATTGCAACTGTGTTACAGTCGTTCAGAGCAGCTAAAACCTCCCCAAGCAATACACGGAGGTTCTCAAGCTTAAATTTAAAATTAGAGATCTCTGAATCAGGTTTCCCCGGATCAGATCCGTCACCCACAGAATGAAGCTCTCCGTCCTCATGTTCTGCAAACTGTGACGCAGTATCAGACATGGCTCTTACAGCACCAGCGCGCTCTGCATCTCTCCTAATCCCAGAGCCATTGCGCTTGCCTCTCAATTCTGGCAATCTAGATAATACTTCTGACAAGGTATTATTCATGATTGTAGCCATGTCCTGTAAAGTAATTGCTATGGGCGTCTCTGATGTACTTGGCGCCATAATAGCATGCGCCCCCTGAGCGGGAGGCGAAGGTACTGACACGTGAGGAGAGTTAGTCGGCATAACTTCCCCCTCGTCGTCTGGTGATAATTCTTTTATAGATAAAGACTGACCTTTATTATTTAAAGTGAAATCAATACATTTAGTACACATATTCCTATGGGGCTCCACACTGGCTTTCAAACATAATGAACAAGAAGATTCATCTATGTCAGACATGTTTAAACAGACTAGCAATAAGACTGGCAAGCTTGAAAAAAACACTTCACAATAAGTTTACAAGCAATATAAAAACGCTACTGCGCCTTTAAGAAGCACAAAACCTGTCTCAAGTTGAAATAACAATGAACCAAAGCAGTTATACCAACCAAATTTTCACAGTAAATGTATTAAGTTAGCAGAGCATTGCACCCACTTGCAAATGGATGATTAACCCCTTAATACCCAAACCAGATTAACAATAGAGAAAAACATTTTTTAAAACAGTCAAACACACTGTCACAGCTTTGCTGTGACTGATTACCTCCCTCAATATGACTTTTGAAGCCTTTTGAGCCCTCAGAGAAGTCCTGGATCATGCAGGAAGAAGCAGGAAGTCTGAGGCTGAATTATTTACTGCGCAAAAAAGCGCTAAAATAGGCCCCTCCCACTCTTATTACAACAGTGGGAAGCCTCAGTTAACTGTTTCTATGCAGAAATTAAGCCAGCCATGTGGAAAAATTATGCCCCAATAAGTTTTATCACCAAATGTACGTTAAAAAACGATTAAACATGCCAGCAAATGTTTTAAAACACATTTCTCCTGTTAAGTGTAGTCAGTCCACGGGTCATCCATTACTTATGGGATTATATCTCCTCCCTAACAGGAAGAGATATAATCCCATAAGTAATGGATGACCCGTGGACTGACTACACTACAGGAGAAATGAATTTATCAGGTAAGCATAAATTATATTTTTTTAAAGAGTATATATCTCTATTAATAAGCCTGATCCAGTCGCTTTCACTGCATTTAAGGCTTTACTTACATTACTTCGGTATCAGCAGCATTTTCTTAGTCAATTCCATTCCTTAGAAAAATATTTTACTGCACATACCTTAGTTGCAGGAAAACCTGCACGCCATTCCCAGTCTGAAGTTACCTCACTCCTCAGAATGTGCGAGAACGGCCAGTGGATCTTAGTTACATCTGCTAAGATCATAGAAAACGCAGGCAGATTCTTCTTCCAAATACTGCCTGAGAAAAACAGCACACTCCGGTGCTATTTAAAAATAACAAACTTTTGATTGAAGAAATAAACTAAGCATAAAACACCACAGTCCTCTCACGACCTCCATCTATGTTGAGGGTTGCAAGAGAATGACTGGATATGACATGTGAGGGGAGGAGCTATATAGCAGCTTTGCTGTGGGTGATCCTCTTGCAACTTCCTGTTGGGAAGGGAATATATCCCACAAGTAATGGATGATCCGTGGACTGGATACACTTAACAAGAGAAAGCCATACTACTCCAAAAAAGTGGCTGAATGGTGTCATGGAAATACCCAGAAAGATTGGATACAGCTAGACGCTAGTATCCTTCAAACAAACGATCTCGCCTCCCTCCTATGGATCGACAAGAAGTACAGACCCCCCTGGTGTGTCCCACTTTCCCCTGATAGATTAATTATTTACAGAATAGAATAAAACTGTTTGGACAGATCCTCACATCTCTACTGCAAGCTCTCCATTATCCCCTGTATATGGAAACCCAGAAATCTCAATACAGGCCAAACTAACACATGTCCAAACTACATTCTCTAACAACCATATAGGTCAATTCATTACATGCAGGAGAATAAAAACACGTGAGGAGCACCCTGACTTTAAGATGCCATGGTTTATATACCTTCAAATAGGCCACTTTATCTCCACACACACACATAAACAGCTTTTCTTTAGAGACCCCACACCTTTTGAAAAACTATACACGCTTAGAGCCACTCTCAGACATCTGACCTCCATAGTATATAAACTTTTACTGCACAGGGGTAAACTCCCAACTTACACTAGACAGTGGCATACGGAATTAGGCGCTGAATTCACAGCACTGGAATAGCAACGGATGCTCCGGGCCGCCAGGACCGCTTCGGTCTCAGCCCATACACAGGAAACCCACTACAAGCTACTGAGTCGGTGGTATCTTACACCATCTTGACTAAAAACAATATACCCAAACACTTCGGACAAATGTTGGAGGGGATGTGGTGGTATAGGCTCCATGTTACATATTTGGTGGGATTGCCCCTTGCTAGAAAATTTTTGGACCTTGGTGTGAGAGGAAATGCAAACAATACTGGATTTAGACATCACAAAACCGCCAGAGACTCTGCTGTTTCACCTCCCATTATTGTTATTGCTGATGGGCACGAAGAGCCTGATTCCAATCCGTTGGAAGACTGCGCAAATACCCCTGGCCTCTGATTGGAAACAAAATGTGTGGAAACTACTGCCACTCAAAAAATATCATTATACCCGAATAGCCAAATTAGATACTTATGAGATGTTACTTCAACTGTGAAATGAGGGCGGCTCAGAAAATTAATGAGTACCCTCTTAGGATCGGGTGGGTTGCTGCAGCGGGCCGGTGTATGATGGGGCCTGTTATGCGAAATACTCACATTTTACCCCCTTTTATCTTGCAGGATACCTCCATTTTGTTTATGGAGGAACTTTCCCCTTCCTTTTTTTTTCTCTCCCTTTACCTTCTCTCTCTTAATTCCTTCCAAGGGTATACTCTCTTACTTTTTGATTATATACCGAAAGACAACCCCCCCATTACTAAAGTGTGTGTTTATGAATCTCGGCATAACGTAATCCTTTAATTTACATGCAACAAACTACTGTTAATATTATAAACTTTTGTTATTCACTGAAATATTGATGTATAACCTCTTTGGAGTCACTGTTAATTTCAACCAAGTTAATATTTTTTGTTTGTAAGAAACACAACAGGAAAAACTAAGAAAATGTGAAAAGGTAGAGCTTTAACATTATGGAGATATATTGTCGCTATACATCTGTCCTGGACTACATTGGTCTCTATGCTATAAACAACTGGACTTGTTTTGCATTCCAGACTTAGATCAACTCAGACATTAGTCCTTAATTCATGAAAAAATATTTTTGCTGTTTTTGTATGGGTGACTTTTGTAAACCCAAAATACTAGACTTAAGATGTATGTATGTCTTATTTTCAATAAAGACCTTTGAAAAAAAAAGAAAAACTATGGAGTGTTCTCCCGGTAGACCGATTGTCTCAGCTCGCAATTCAATCACCTCAAGATTAGCTGTTTTTGTTAACCACTATCTACAACCATTGGTCAGAAACATGCAATCATATCTAAAGTAATCCTTCACAATTGATTGAAGAAATATGTGATCTACACATTGAGGAAACATGGATTCTAGCAACAGCTTGTACACCATTATACCACGAGGGTGGCAAGCAATGCATAATCGAAGCACTGGATAGATATCCATACATCGGTCCCCCTAGGGATTTTCTCATCTAATTGCTTGACCTAAGTTTAAGGCTGAATAATTTTCATTTTGAAAATTTGTTCTATCTACAAATCTCTGGCACGGCCATGAGATCTAATGTGGCCCCCTCCCTGGCCAATTTATTTATGGAGCAATATGAAACCTCTGATAGGCATTTTTGAGAGACCTGAGGTGATGTTTTATCAACGCTACATTGACAATCTCCTTATAATATGGAGGGGCTCGGCTGTAGAACTCACAAACTGGTTTGGAGAGCTCAATGGCATAGACAATCCAGTAAAGTTCAAAATATCTTATGATGACAGAACGATCGAATTTCTTGACCTCAAGATATTCAAGAAAGACTATAATCGATTGGGAACATCCCTCTACTGCAAACCCACTGACAGGAACTCGCTCCTGCATGCAATGAGTAACCATCCTACATCACTGTTGAAGGCAATCCCTAAGGCCCAGATGATCCATGTTGCAAGAAACAACAGTGAACCACATGTGAGACAAGTACAACTAGCTGAAATGGCAAATACGTTTGTACAGAGAGGATATAAACTGAGGCTAATTGCCGAAGCAAGAACGGTCAAGGATTTACCAACAAAAGACCATGCCAGCGACAAAGAGGGTCTACGTAGATTGACCTTCACAACAGTATGCAGTCCAAACATGAGTACACTGGCCAAAAGCCTTCACCAACATTGCCACATCATTAAAAGTGATCCAACTCTACCATTCAACAAGCGGCGACATCCTAGGGTGGGTTTCAAAAGAAACATTATTTTAAAAGACACCCTAATGATCACAGACCCCCCTCACTGTTATAAAAAGGAGAATTGGTTATGATATCTGGATTTACTTTTGGCCACCCACATACAACAAGAGATATATACCATATGACACTTCATCACCTGCACCACAACTCATGTAGTATATCTGTTGAACTGCAGCTGTGCCAGGTTTTATGTTGGAAATCATTTGATGCCAGGGTGAGGTTTGCCAACCACAGATCGTCTATCAGAAATGCCATTAAAAATAACAAGAGCGGCTGCATAGTTTAGGACCTCCGGCTCAAAATATTAAATATAGCTGAAGGGGCCAAACCTGGATTAAAAATCCTGAGTAACCAGATTCAATACGAGAATACTAGGAGACACGGTCGGACAACCCGGGAGCCGGGTAAATTGACCGATATAGATACTTTCGCCTGTGACTCAGGTTGGGGCCTATCTGTACCCCAGAGCCTCGGTCTTGTTGTACTTACCTTGTTATAGGCCATGGAGATTTACCATTCCTTTTGAGCACTGATGGAGGAATCTGAAAAAAAGTACTGTGAAAGGATCAATTCTAACCATAAAGTCCACGAGGGAAGTAGCGGTTTACCTACTGCCAAAGATCGAGAGGCGAGAAGAGCTTGTTGACTTGGGGGCTGATCCACTGCAGAGAGAATCACCCATGGAGTCAGACAGAGGAGTCGGAGTCACACAAAGGACACCAATTATACCTAAAGCATTACCTTATAAGAGCTCCTCCTGGGCACCGGAGGCAAGCGCTATTGAAGGCAACAAACCCCAATCAACCAGCAAGTCTTAAGAGGGGAAGTTATGGGAAGCGCACACATTAATTAAATATCCGAGCCTTGCAGATGGTTTTAAATGAGCGGCTGTGGAAGGGAGTGCGGCCGGCTCCCTGGTGCACCGCTCCAGCACTTACCGGTATCCGGGGGCTATCTGTCCACAGTTGCTAGAGGCTAAAGGAGAGCTGTGTCCTCCGTGGAGGGCCAAAATCTGTGGATTTACCAGAATGCTTGATAATTTGCGAGCCTGCATCAATTCCTCTAGGCTAGCCCCGAGAGACATGTCACTTGCTTGGATCATTCCTAGCCCTAAGTCCATTATAGGGTAAACAGGCACACTATTACCGTGTGTTTATCTTTGGATGCTCTACCCTACACACAACTCCTAATGACGGTGTTAAAACCTGAAATCCTTGCTTGCTCCTACGTACAGTATTGCTACGTTACTATGCTTCTGAGGATTGTTTTTAGTCAGATGTCCTATATGTATGTTAAGTATTATATCCTTTCCTAATATGATTTTTGGGATGTGATATGAATGTCTCTACATTGGACAACAGACAACCACAACCACTCCTAATTTCAGATTACATTTGTGTGTTACTATTATGTGAATTTACTGAGTTGATAGATGTAAGCTAAGGCTATACAGTTCATTAGATAATTAAACACTTTACTTGTGTTGTCTATTATAGAAATATACATGTAATAGTTTCTCTAGAAGCCAAAAAGCAACCTGTGTATTTCTTCTATTACTATTTTTAAGTGTGCTTTGTAATATAACGATATATGTAACAGCTCCTTATAGTACTATTATTTTAGTTTGCTCTCATACACCAAGGATCCAACATGTCCCTATAGTTTGCTGTTGCATGCTATAGTCTTTAAAGAGTTCTATCTCTTAGCGTGATATTATTCATTAAGGATTTAAAAGTTGCCCTATGGTTTGCTTAAAGTTACAGATCCATAATTGATATACCTTTTACTTACATACAGTGTGTAATCGGGTCCAATAGAGGCCTGTGCTGCCTTAAATATCCTCCGCTTAGGCATTAGCGTTAAAAGGAGTCCAAAAGTAGCCTATACTGTAGATGAGGGCAGAAAAGGTGTCTTTAAAGATTTTAATCTCTAATTTGATATCATACACCAAAGGCCCAAAAGGGACCTTATTGTTTGCCAAATAGGTCCAAAAGAATATATCAAGGGTACATCAGTGGCCCTGCTATGCAACCAACTGTCATAGTACTATAACCATCTCATAACTGTTAGATGCCATAGTCTTTATAGTTTTATAAAAAGAGGCCCTATCATATTAATCACTATAATTCTTACGTAAGTTATTTGTATTCAGTTAATATTAAGGCCTCCATACAGCTAGTGCTATTTGAAAGTCCTCAGATTAGAAAACAGAGATAATTTTGTTTTATTTTCAGAAGTCAGGACAAAATGTTTCTGCTTATATTTAATGCAACATGTCCACACCTATAAAGCCCTGTATGGTGTATTCTGGTACTGCTTTAGTCATATTATGACTAGGTCAATAGATACATAACCACTTTATGAGTGTGTAACCTACCACGGCAATGGTTTCTAGTTTTTATTCCAACAGAGCTATATATGTTTCTATATTATAAGTGTGCTGTTCCCGTTAGTAATATGTATAATAGTTAATAACATATGTAATAGTTTTCACATATTTGGATTGATATTTACTGCTGTTCTGTGTACTAATACAATATGAATACAACTCAACACTATTGTTTATACAGATTCGCACTAATGTGTTGGGTCACAGAGGGGCCCTGCCGTTATATCCCCCAACATTTACCCCTTATTATACTCAATTCTCGTGGTCTATGAGTGGCCATTCATTTTCAGTTGGGTTAGGCTCCACCTTATCTTTCTATATTTAAGGGGGTACATTAATATCCTTGGATAAATAAGTTATTGTGTGCCTTGTATTTGCAAATGTTTAATTTAAGATATGACCTTACAATAAAATGAGAAGTTGTGATAGTCAGATCTATACCTTAGATTCCTTTGTTAGAATACTATTTGTGTCTGTAACTAGAGAACTAGACAGAACTCATGTTTTGTAGCCTACTTTACTTGGGATACCCACAACTTGTATCTGTACTTGTGTTTTGTGTATTATTGTGGGACATGTTCGTCCCAGTTTGTCTTCACTTATTAAATAAAAAATAATTTTAAAAAAAAATAAGAAGAGTGATCAGCCAGTGGCGCAGCATTTTCTGGAGGCTGGCCACACAGTCAACGATCTCCGGTTTGTCTTGATTGATCATGTCCCCCCTTGAAAATGTGATAGAAACAAGGTACTCCTGCAAGTAGAGGCAAGGTGATTCACTGCCTGAACACTTTACAGCCAAATGGGCTAAATACCATTATTGACTGGCATTGTTTTCTATAGGCTGAGTGCCTTTACTGTTCAAGTTAATTGTGGTTCATGATCCATTCTATGCTCCTTTCATTACCTATTTATTGGTGCTTGTTTTTGGCTTTATTTTGTTTGAGAAAATGGCGCCTGCACAGGTAATGCAATTGGAGCCAATGTACAAATACATTGGCATAGCCTTAACTATATACTGCTAGCAATTTCACAAGCCAATGTATAGATACATCAGCATAGTCGTAGTTAATATCCTCTATACACTTAATTGTCCTTTATATGAGCACCTGTCATGATATTGCTTGCATTCTCCATCTTCCCACTGGGTCTCTTTAATGTGTGTCATAGCCCGTATTTCAGTATGGGGGCGTCTGCTGATAATGAGTACCTCCTCTATCCTTGCATAGGTGTATAACTATATACACAGTTTGCTCTGATGAAGTTTGACCCATTGGCACTTATACTTTTAATATAACTCTGTCCGGTCTCTCAGTCATTTGCCTGTCCTCTAATGGTGTATTACATTTTAGGCACTGTTATATCATTTTCGAGTATGTGACAGATTGTTTGCCACTGTATGTTTCTAGTCCATTTGCCAATGTTAGGTTTATGGTTGAAGTTATAGCGTGATTTAACATCGCCACTGCTCACTGTATTTACCCTTACATATGGTTGCTATGAACACGCATTGTTTTCATTATACAAATGCTCTCTGCTGCTTCATCCCGATTGGTCTGTATAAATATAACAAGGATGAGAGTGACACAAGCAATGAGTTGTCATAGTAACCTATAATGCTTGATTCCCATTGACTTTCACAGTCAGGAAGTGTATTGTGTTTTTCCTTGGCGGGTGCCTCAGCCGCGATCATGAAGCCTTTGGGAGATTATGATCTGCATTTGAAACATGCTGCTTTTATATCTCTGTGACTACACATTAAAGTCGATAAGGTATGCTAATGATATAAGCTTAGATAAGATCTGCAATTCTGGAGATGTTCTATGTATTCCTACTGATTATCACTATTGCTGGTTGTATGTATATTGTCGCATACCATCACTGCATTAATATAGTACCACGACACTATAGATTGCTGAATATGTATACTCCAATAATTTTAGCTATTACTGATTTTTCACTTATGTTTACTATGTGATTAGGTTGTTTCCATGACTACCATTTGGCAGTTTTTTTGCTCCAAATTGGGGGTGGGGTTTGTTTGTTTGCTGCTATATAATGTTTTTGATTTGATTACACTGTGTCTGAGGAAGGGGACACTTTGTCCCCGAAACATCACTTTTTTTTCCTTTTTGTTTTCACAGTAAAGACAGTTTGGAAAAGACCAGAAAGTGCAAGCTTTGTTTGTTAAACCTATATCTACACTAGCACCCTGGCAGTTGTTGGAAAAGCGAGAGTGATCTCCTTTGCTAAATATAAAGGACTTTAAGCAGCAAATCAGTATGCCTGTCCCACTCCTGGGACAGGCAAGGGAGTAACCCTCGTGCACACTCATGTTATTTCCCTATTCCCAGTTTAAGGAAGTTTACTATGAAATCTCATAAGAATGAAGTGAAATCTCATGAGATCACAGTAATAAAGTTCATGACCTCAGCACTGCTGATGCTGATGCTGATTGGCTGTTGTTCATTTCTTCATTTATTTTTAACCTGCAGCTGGGCAGCAACTGAGGAAATTGCGAGGTAAAATATCTTCATTTTTTACATAGAGATTCTCAAGTGATATTTTCCTGTCAGCTTTTTACAAATATGCTGCATCACTTTCAAGTCATTTAGCATATGGGTATTATGTCTCTTTAAGAATCAAACAGTGGGTTAATAAGATATAACACAAAGATATTTTAAACTTAAAGTTGGACAAATGGTTTAGAGGGGTATCAAATTGTGAGGTGATTCACTAGAAAGTGAGAAAAACTGCAAATGTTAAAGGGACATGCTAAAGGGACATGAAACCCAAACTTTCTATTTCGATAGTCAACATAACATTTTAACAACTTTCAAATTCACTTCTATTATCAATTTTGCTTAATTTACTTGGTAACCTTTGTTGAAAAGCATATCTAGATAGGCGCAGGAGCTGGCTGCTGATTGGTGGCAGTAGATATATATGGCTATTGTTATTGGCTCACTGCTGTTCTCAGCTAACTCCCAGTGATGCATTGCTGCTCCTTCAATAAAGGATAACAAGACAATGAAGCAAATGGAATAGAAGTAAATGTGAAAGCTGTTTAAAATTGTATGTTCTATCTTAATAATGAAAGGAACATTTTGAGTTTCATGACCCTTTAAGTCATGTACTAAATGTATATGGAAACAATCGTTTATGTTTATTTCTTGATAGATTTCAGTTCTCAAAATTATTGATATATTGTTCTGAAATTTAAATAAAGGTACCCTCTTTTAGGTTAAACTAATAAAAAACATAATTTATGCTTACCAGATCAATTCCTTTCCTTCCTGGCAGGGAGAGTCCGCGACTTAATTCCTTACTGTTGGGAAAAACAACACCTGGCCACCAGGAGGAGGCAAAGACACCCCAGCCAAAGGCTTAAATACCACTTCCCCTATACCCCAGTCATTCTACCGAGGGAACAAGGAAAAGTAGGAGAAACATCAGGGTATAAAAGGTGCCAGAAGAAATAATATAAAAACAGGGGCCGCCCATTGAAAAAAAAATTACGGGCAGGGTCGTGGACTCTCCCTGCAAGGAAGGAAAGGACTTCATTCCTTACTGTTGGAAAAACTATACCCAAGCTCCAGAGGACACTGAATGAATAACAGGAGGGAAAAGAAAAAAAGATGCTGACCCTATTCTGAGGGCACCACAGCCTGCAAAACTTTTCTCCCGAAACCTGCTTCAGCCAAAGCAAACACATCAAACTTGAAAAATTTAGAAAAAGTATGTAAGGAGGACCAGGTAGCCGCCTTACAAATATGATCCATTGAGGCTTCGTTCTTAAAAGCCCAAGAGGAAGCCACTGCTCTAGTGGAATGAGCTGTTATCCTCTCAAGAGGCTGTCGTCTGCTGTCTCATAAGCTAAGCGGATGACACTCCTCAACCAGAAAGATAGAAGTTGTAGTAGCCTTCTGCCCCTTACGCTTCCCCGCATAGATGACAAACAAAGAGGACGATTGTCTGAATTCCTTAGTAGCCTGAAGATAGAACTTCAAGGCACGAACCACATCTAGATTGTGAAGCAAACGTTCCTTCGCTGAAGAAGAATTAGGACACAATGAAGGAACAACAATTTCTTGATTAATGTTACGATTCAACACCACCTTAGGGAGGAACCCTAGTTTAGTGCGTAAAACCACCTTATCTGTATGAAGAAAAAAATAAGGGGTATCACATTGCAAAGCAGAAATCTCAAACTCTTCACACAGAGGCAATAGCCAACAAAAAAATAACCTTCCAAGATAACAATTTAATGTCAACAGTATGCATAAGCTCAAACGGAGTCTGCTGCAAAACACTAAGAACAAGATTGAGGCTCCAAGGCGGAGCCCCAGATCTAAACACAGGTCTGATCCTAGCCAGAGCCTTAATAAAGGACTGCACATCCAGAAGCTCAGCCAATCTTTTGTGCAGTAACACCGACAGGGCCGATATCTGTCCCTTCAGGGTATAAGCAGATAAACCCTTCTCCAGTCCATTCTGGAGGAAAGCCAAAATTCTGGCAACCGCAACCTTAACCTTATGCCATGAAAAACCACGCTCTTCACACCAGTACAAATAAGTCCTCCACACCTTATGGTAGATACAACGAGTAACTGGTTTACAAGCTTGAACCAAAGTCTCGATAACACTCTCATAAAACCCTCTCTTGGCTAAGACTAAGCGTTCAATCGCCACGCAATCAGCCTCAGAGAATCTAGATTTTTATGAAAGAAAGGACCCTGTATCAGCAGATCTCTGCGACAAGGAGATGAGGACACACCCACCAGATCCGCAAACCATGTTATTCGCGGCCACGACGGAGCAATCATAATCACAGATGCTCACTCCTGCTTGATGCGAGCCACCACACGAGGGAGAAGCGGTAATGGAGGAAAAAGATATGAGTCTGAACCTCCATGGTACTGATAGGGCATCTATCAGTTCTATGAGAAAAACAAAGCAAAGGGGCGCCACATGTGTGGTATCATCAAATTTGAACAGGACCACAGAATATTAAAAGCCAAATGGGTACTCACATGGCTATAAAGCACACCTATGTGCTTGTAGGAACAGGCTGCAGATTTGACAGGTGTGGCAGCTCACCCACAAGGAAATCAGTCGTATGCTGCATGAGCACACCAATGTGCTAGTAGGAACAGGCTGGCAGATTTTCGTATGGTGTGTCAGCTCACCACTAGGGAATTTTTCCTCAGTGTGTAGTATCCAAGTGAAGCAATGTCTTGTAGGTTAGGCTCCCATTTAAGCAGGTACAAGGTAGTTATGTCCACTCACAGAATTGTTTAAAAAATACTATTTATTTATATAAAAACAGATTAAAATACATATACAAATGAGTGGACTGGGGGTGTGCAGTCTTGCCCCCTAAAAATTCAACGCGTTTCTCGGCCTACAAGCCATTTCCTCAGTCATAATATTCACCTTGCTTCTACCCTGCTTTATATGTCTACTGCCTAATACCAACTAACAATAGCCTCCCTACAAGAGGGGCGTGTTCCCTAATTAGAATCAATAACACCTGGTTGTTTCAGTGTTAGTTACATGGGTGTCAAAATTGTATACTTTCTATAGTAACATCAAATACGTGTGTATACATGACACTCTGCACACCAAATTACATTATCCTATAAATACAAATGTCCATCAATTCATATACATATTAAATAATGTAAATATATGACACATCAATTCATATACACCTCAAAAAATACACATATAGAACACATTAAAAAGTTTTTTTGCATTATACATAATTTATCGTTAGTATCAGACCTCATTTTTTGTATCCTTTTGTTTTAGATTTATGATACATAGTGTTTGCCCCATTGGCGATATTTTTTGTATATATGTGTGAATGAAAAAATTCATAGATTTAAATTAAAATCACTCATACGCAGCTGATACCTACAGCTTTTCAATGAATAAATACGATCTTGTATTTAGCTTCGATAAAGTTTTTGTGCCATATAGTTTTTTTTATATTACATGCATTGGGCATTAAATGTATTTAATCTTTTTCCCCTACTTTTTTTATTTTTTTTATATATAACAATACTTTATTAACCCTCTTTTTTATTATTATATGAATTCCGATGACATATAGACTTAAGTCCCCTAAATCTTACCTCTATATATACGGCCAATCTGTTTCTATTCAAAGGGTTACCTATGTATTTAGGTCTTTAGAGTTATTGTGGATTGCTTCTTCTGTTGTTATAACTATTGGCAAGTTATCCGGTTTAATCGTATCCATTCTGTTATGTGGCCATGTTTTTACACGTACAATATGCTGATTGGTTCGTATGCTTTATACTGATTGGCCCATAATGAAATTTTAGCCTATTGAATTGGGGGGTTGTTCCTCCCTACTGCAGCTAGATCAATCTAACTGTCAACAGAACACCAGCCCACTCTATATGTGAATCGACGGACGCATCACATCCTAACTGGGTGAGTCTCTCCAAAAGTTTTTTCAACATACCATCAAATCTACGCTATATTCAAATCAACCCAAATTTTATCCACGTCATTAAAGGTTAACCTAAACATCCGATCATAACGGTGTGCTGTGCCTCAACGATATCCGCTCAGTGCTACATATGTTTCCAAATAGCTCTCCCACACTCCCACACAATCAGGCATCGACAGAACCATAATGAACATTGTTCTGCTGGGTTCTTTCCGATGTCTCTAAAATTCCCTAACGGAGGTTGATACATTCTGCAACTGAATCTAATAGAACATATTTAATTGTCCATCCCGACTTTACAGCTTTAATAAAGCCTCTATAGTGCGATTTTGCTATAGATACATTCATCAACTATTATACTATAATGATCGGGTGCTTTCGCTCACCTAAAAAGGAATGGGATATCAAAATGTGCCCCAATGTGAAATGTGGCAACAAATATGCGTTTGCCACGATTTATCTATTGTGATCCAATATATATAACAAAAGCTTAGTGAGTTGTAAATGTGAAATCTAAATGTAATGATTATACATAATAGATGTGTATACATAAAAATATTTTAAATGTGATTAAAAAATACAACTAACATAATCATGGTCACGTTGTGATGACTGTGTTTTAATGAATTACTATTTATAGAGCTATGTGTATCCTAATTAGGATACACATAACTCTATAAATAGTAATATTGCTTTGTTTTTCTCATAGTATATCTGAACCTATTGGTGAGGAGGAGGCTGCCATCGTCTGGTCTAGAAGAAGAAATTACCCCACATTGTGGACTTGAACTTCTATCCAGAATTACCTTTTCTTACATATCTGTTGGGACATTTGATTGTAATCATAACTCTATATATATATGGTGTTTTTATGTTATCAAAAGCTAGAGATTAGCGCCCCCTCTTCTTTGATTAGATTGCACCTATCAGTTCTGCCTAAGGATCCCTCAAGCCATACCTGGCTAGCTTGGTATTGAGGCGGGATGCCATGAGATCTATCTCCAGCATCCCCCACTTGCTGTCTATCTCTGCAAACACCTCGGGGTTAAGAGGCCTTTCCCTTGGGTGAAAGGATTGCCTGCTGAGGAAGTCGACTTCCCAGTTGGATCGCTGACAGTGTACATTTGTGAGTCTCTGCCCACTCTAGTATCTGAAATACTTCTCTCATCGCCAATGGTTGATATAGGCAACCAAGGTTACATTGTCTGATTGGAATCTAATAAACTGGGATGGACCCAGAAGAGCAAAGCCTTCAAGGCATTGAAGAATGCACAGAGTTCCAAAATATTGATCGGAAGGGAGGACTCCTCCTAAGTCCACAGAACTTGTGCCTTCTTGGCACCCCAAACGACTCCCCAGCTGGAAAGGCTTGCTCCCGTAGTCACAATCTCCCAGGACGGTCTCATAAAGCATGTGCCTTGAGACAGATGATCTGGACAGAGCCACCAGGAGAGCGAGTCTCTCGACAGGCTGTCCAGCACAATCTGTTGAGACAGATCTGAATGGTCGCCGTTCCATTGTCTCAGCATGCATAGTTGTAAGCATCTGAGGTGGAATCTGGCAAAAGGAATGATGTCCGTGCAGGACACCATGAGTCCGATTACCTCCATACACTGAGCCACTGAGGGTCTCGAGGAGGCCTGGAGGGCAAGACATGCAGACGTTATCTTGCAACTTCTCTGATCTGTGAAGAATATTCTCATGGATATTATAGTTCCGAGAAAATTCACCCTTGTACTTGGAGTAAGAGAACTCTTTTCCAAGTTTATCTTCCATCCATGTGATCGGAGAAGATTGAGAAGGGACTCCAAATGTTCTTCCGTTAGACGAAAAGATGATGCCTGTACCAAGATATCATCCAGGCAAGGCGCTACTGCAATACCTCGTAATCTGGCAATGGCTAAAAGAGCCCCCAGAACCTTTGTAAATTTCCTTGGAGCAGTAGCTAGGTCAAATAGAAGATCTATGAACTGGAAGTGCTGGTCCAGAAAAGCAAACCTCAGGAACTGAAAATGTTACCTGTGAATCCGGACGTGAAGGTATGCATCCTTCAGGTCAATTGTTGTCATAAACTGTCCTTCCTGAACCAGAGGAAGGATTTACCGTATTGTCTCCATCTTAAAGGAGGGAACACTCAGAAAATTGTTTAGGCACTTTAGGTCCAGAATTGGATGAAATGTTCCCTCCTTCTTTGGAACCACGAAAATGTTTGAATAAAACTCCTTGTTTGAATAAAACTTTCAGCTGTAGGTACCGGGACAATTATTCCTAGAGAGGAGAGATCCCGTATACAACCTAAGAAGGCAGCCCTCTTTTCTGGTCTTGTAGACAGACTGGAGAGCAGGAATCTGCCCCTGGGCAGATGAGACTTGAATCCAAAGGGTCCTATACATCCTGGAACAAAGCGTCTGAAAAAAGAGACAGTCTGCCCCTTACTCGACCGATCCCGGATTGGGGGCCACCCCTTTATACCAATTTGTTCTTGGCAGGCTTCTTAGTCTGTTTGGACTTATTCCAGGAGTGAGCCGGCTTCCAAGTATTCTTGGGCTGCTCGGACTTAGAAGAGGATTGCTGTCATCGTGACTTGCCAGCATGAAAGAAACAGAAATTAGACAGTTGCCGTCCCTTAGGCCTATTCTTCTTATCTTGCGGTAAAAAGGCACCTTTCCCTCCGGTAACTGTAGAGATAATGGAGTCCAGCCCTGGACAGAATCAAATCTTCCCCTTGAAGGGAAGAGAAAGGAATCTGGATTTAGAAATCATATCCGCAGACCAAGACTTCAACCAGAGAGCCCGGGTGGGCTAGAACCCCAAAGTCAGCAGGCTTTGTATTTATGCAAATAATCTGCATATTCGCGTCAAAGATGAAGGAGTTAGCAATTCTCAATGCTTTCATACTCTGATGAATATCCTTGAGGGAAGTCACCACCTCAATGAGCTCCGACAGAGTGGCGCACCAGTAGGTAGCTGCTACAGCTGCCGCCGGTTGAAATAAAAACCCTGTATGTTGAAGCATCTTCCTCAGAAAGGTTTCCATTTTCTTATCCATAGGCTCTCTAAAAGAAGAACTATCCTCCAGAGGGATAGTAGTATGCTTAGCCGGCGTAGAGATAGCGCCATCCACCTTAGGGATGGAGCCCCATAATTCCAATTGAGAGCCAGGGACCGGGAATATTTTTTTTAAAGTAGACAAGGGGGGGAAAAGAAGTTCCTACTTTTTCCCATTCGTTATTAATAATGTTTGCCATCTTAACTGGCACAGGAAAGGTCAGAGGAACCTTCCTATCTTCGTAAACCATGTCTAATTTAGGGATCTTAGGCTCCTCAGGGAGTGTAGCGTCTGGAACCTCTAGTGTAGACAGAACCTCCTTTAATAAAAAAAACGCAGATGCTCAATTTTAAATCTAAAGGAGGGTTCCTCCGCTGAAGAAGGTTTAGTAACTGAACTCTCCGACTCAGAAAGTTCACCCTCTGAAGCTACAGAGGTTAAATCATCCTCTGATAGCTGGGATATAGTAGCTAAATCCGACAAATATTTAGATGACTTTAGGTCAGGAGAACTATGTTTAACCTTTCTCTTGTGTTTGTTATAGCGAGGTAAGGCACTCAAGGCCGCGGACACTGTCGATTGTAACTGCGCAGTAAAGTCAGCTGGAAAAAGGCCCCCTCCAGATGGAGAATTAGTTGAGCCACGGGGAACTGCATGTGGAGCGGGTAGTGTAGAAAGGGTAGAAATTTCTTGGGACCCAGATTCCTGAGAAGTAGACGGATCAGAAGGGCTAAAAGCGCTATGAATATTAGCAGGCTTGTCTCCCTTCTTAGACTTTAGAACAGTGTTTAGGCAAATGGAACAAAATTGAGCAGGCGGGCAAACCACAGCCTCCTCACAATATAAACAGGAATTATTAATCAGTACAGAAGGAGTGGAACCTTCTAATGTAGTATCAGAGTCCTCCATAGCTTTGTATATACCCACAGAAGGACAAGCAAAAGGAAACGCTTTTATTTAAAAAACCGCACCTTAATATTCCCAAAGGCTGGGGCACTCACCACCTCCTAGACCCAGACAGCTAACAGTGAAAACGCTCTCCTCAGGAGTGATGTCTGCAGCAGGATCTTAGAAAATGTAAGAGACTGCACCCGGTCATGTGGTACGTAAGACAGGACTTCCCCTGCTATAAAAAAGGGTGCCAAGCTATTATGAGCTGCGCAACACTTCAAAAACGAAAGTGAAACCTGTTTGTTCCAAGCAAAAAAACACACAGTCTATGAGCCTTAAAAAACTCACAATTAAGCAGATATAAAACCCCAAATTGTTCAAATAATCTCCCTGAAGGAGATATTAACCCTTGATCCTATTGAGGTATAAAGGATCCACACTGTGACCCTGTATAGTGTTTTAAATTGTATATATAAAAAACGGTCTTACCCTCCAGGATCCATGCTGTGGAACAGGCACAGACTCAAGTGTGACAGTCTTGCAGCACCACTTCTGACATGGACTTGAGTGTGTAGCAGCAAGCAGTGAAACTTGTCAACACTGATTGCTCAGGAGCTGTTAGTGACAGTCTGGATGGGTTTGCAGAAAAACTTTCCCTGCATCTCCAGACTCTAACTTTCATCAATACTCTCACTGAGAGGTTGACATGATTACTTAATACTCCAGTCCTTTCTCGAAAGGAACATACCCATTACAGGACTATCCAAATCTTCTGACACTTCTCTGCCACCTCATGTAGTGACGAAAGGCAAAGAATGACAAGGGGATAGGGGAAGTGAAAGGGATATTTAAGCCTTTGGCTGGGGTGTCTTTGCCTCCTCCTGGTGGCCAGGTGTTTTTTTCCCAACAGTAAGGAATTAAGTTGTGGACTCTCCCTGCCTTATGGAAGGAAATGGGCAATACAGTGTCTCTTTAAACATTATAGAGAAATTAT